>NC_036858.1:50698206-50849734 GCF_002910315.2 Salvelinus sp. IW2-2015
ATATATATATATATATATATATATATATATATATATATATATACCGTGGAAAGAAAAAGTATGTGTGAATTACCTGGATTTCTGCATAAATTGGTCATAAAATGTTATCTGATCTTCTAAGTCACAGCAATAGACAAGCACAGTGTGCTTGAACTAATAACACACAAATTATTGTATTTTTCTTGTGTTTATTTAATACAGCATTTAAACATTCACAGTGTAGGTTGGAAAAAGTATGTGAACCCCTAGGCTAGTCACTTTCCAAATTGGAGTCAGGAGTCAGCTAACCTGGAGTCCAATCAATGAGACAAGATTGGAGATGTTGGTTAGAGCTGTCCTGCCCTATAAAAAAAAATGTGTTTGCTATTTACAAGAATCATTGCCTGATGTGAACCATGCCTCGGACAAAAAAGATCTCAGAAGACCTACGATTAAGAATTGTTGACTTGCATAAAGCTGGAAAGGGTTACAAAAATATCTCTAAAAGCCTTGATGTTCATCAGTCCACGGTAAGACAAATTGTCTATAAATGAGAAAGTTCAGCACTGTTGCTACTATCAATAAGAGTGGCCGTCCTGCAAAAGCGATTGCAAGAGCTCAGTGCAGAATGCTCAATGAGGTTAAGAAGAATCCTAGAGTGTCAGCTAAAGACTTACAGAAATCTCTGGAACATGCTAACATCTCTGTTGACGAGTCTACAATATGTAAAACCCTAAACAAGAATGGTGTTCATGGGAGGACACAACGGAAGAAGCCATTGCTGTCAAAAAAAAACATTGCTGCACATCTGAAGTTTGCAAAAGAACACCTGGATGTTCCAGAGCGCTACTGGCAAAATATTCTGTGGACAGATGAAACTAACACTATTTGGAGAAAAAAAGACACAGCACACCAACATCAAAACCTCATCCCAACTGTAAAGTATGGTGGAGGAAGCATCATGGTTCCTCCAAGATGGCGTAGCAGTAGGACGTGTGTATTTTGTCTTTGTCTTGTCCCTTGTAAATAGCCGGCCTTTTTCGTATATATCTTAATCTCACTTTCTATTTACGAACTAAATATACTTTCCTGCAACACGCCTCACCCAATGTAGTACGGATCTGCTATTTTATTCCTTATCACTGGAACTTCCATCAGAACTTCCATCAGGAGCTAGCTAGCTAGCCAGCTAACTAGCTACTAGTCTTTGTTAGCCACGGCTAGCGGTCTTCACCTTTTTCTCGGTCACCAGCCAGCCTTAGCTCGGACAACACCCGCCAGTCTGCACAGCGCGATATCAAACCAGAGCATATCGGACTGCTTCTCTCTACCATATCACTGGATTCCTGCCACTCTGGATTATTACATCGGATCATCACAGATAGCTAGTTACAAACAAGTGGCTACTGTTAGCTAACGCCTCTGTCCCGAAGCAAGCACCAGCTAGCCTCAAGCTAGGCCCATATACCAGCTAATTCTAGGGCTACAATTCCTCCTTTGCCAATTGGCCTGGACCCTTTATTGTCGACATGGAGTCCCGCCGATCCATCACGACTGGACTGCCGACGTGATCGACCGATGTGGTCTCAACAGTCTATTCTGTTACGATGTCGTCGAAGAACCATCTACAAGCCCCGGCCTGCTAGCTTTTCTGAACGCTGTATCCCCTGCTCGACTAGCATAGTAGTGACTACCGAACGGCACCCTGACTCACGTATTGCTGCTCTTTTGACCCTATGATCACTCGGCTACACAGCTGATGCCCCCTGGACTGTTTCAATAACACGGCCCCTCATTTTGTTTACCTGTCGGCCCCAGCCTCGAACTCAGGTCCTGTATGTACCTAACTGGCCCGCTCTGCCCATTCATCGCCATTTACCCGTTGATGTCTTATTTCCTCTGATCAACACCTGTGATTGCTTTATGCCTCTCTCTAATGTCAATATCTCTGTCGGCGCCGGAAGTATGTAATGTCATGACAGAGATGGCCGCGTCGCTTCGCGTTTTTAGGAAACTATGCAGTATTTCGTTTTTTTATGTATTATTTCTTACACTGTTACCCCAGAAAATCTTAAGTCTCATTACATACAGCCGGGAGGAACTATTGGATATAAGAGCAACGTCAACATACCAACATTACGACTAGGAGTATGACTTTCTTGAAGCGAATCCTCTGTTTGGTCCACCACCCAGGACAATGGATCGGATCCCAGCAGGTAACCCAAAACAACGGCGCCGCAGAAGGGGCAGATGGAGCGGTCTTCTGGTCAGGCTCCGTAGACGGGCACATCGCCCACCGCTCCCGAGTATACTACTAGCTAACTTCCAGTCTCTTCACAACAAGGTAGACGAAATCCGAGCAAGGGTTGCCTTCCAGAGAGACAGAAATTGTAACATTCTCTATTTCACGGAAACATGGCTCACTCGGGATACGTTATCAGAGTCGGTACAGCCACCTGGTTTCTTCATGCATCGCGCCGACAAATCTCTATCAACATCTCTCTGGTAAGAAGAAGGGCAGGGGTGTATGCCTTATGATTAACAAGTTGTGGTGTAATCATAACAGCATACAGGAACTCAAGTCCCTTTGTTCACCTGACCTAGAATTCCTTACAATCAAATGCCGACTGCATTATCTACCAAGAGAATTCTCTTCGATTATAATCACAGTCGTGTACACCCCCCCCCCAAGCAGACACTTTGATGGCCCTGAAAGAACCTCATTAGGCTCTATATAAACTGGAAACCACATATCTTGAGACTGCATTTATTGTAGCTGGGGATTTTAACAAGGCTAATCTGAAAACAAGGCTCCCTAAATTCTGTATCATTGTTACTCTAACTTCCGCGACGCATACAAAGTCACCCCTCGCCTTCCTTTCGGCAAATCTGACCCAGCCTGCTCCCAGCCTATAGAAAGAAACTAAAACAGGAAACGCCCGTGCTCAGGTTTGTTCAACGCTGGTCCGACCAATCTGATTCCACGCTTCAAGATTGCTTCGATCACGTGGACTGGGATATGTTCCGGATAGCGTCGAACAACAACATTCGGTGAGCGAGTTTATTAGCAAATGCATCGGTGATGCTGTACCAACAGYGACTATTAAAACCTTCCCCAACCAGAAACCGTGGATTGATGGCAGCATTCGCACAAAACTGAAAGCGCGAACCACTGCTTTTAATCAGGGCAATCCCCTCCGCAAGGCAATCAAACAAGCTAAGCGTCAGTATAGAGACAAAGTAGAGTCACAATTCAATGGCTCAGACACGAGAGGAATGTGGCAGGGTCTACAGTCAATCACGGACTACAAAAAGAAAACCAGCCCTGTCGCGGACCCCGGTGTCTTGCTCCCAGACAAACGAAATAACTTCTTCGCTTGCTTTGAGGACAACACAGTGCCACCGATGCGGCCCGCTACCAAAACCTGCGGACTCTCCTTCACCACAGCCAACCTGAGTAAAACATTTAAACGTGTTAACCCTCGCAAGGCTGCCGGCCCAGACGGCATCCCTAGCCGCGTCCTTAGAGCATGCGCAGACCAGCTGGCTGGTGTGTTTACAGACATTTTCAATCAATCCCTATCCCAGTCTGCTGTTCCCACATGCTTTAAGATGGCCACCATTGTTCCTGTTCCCAAGAAAGCTAAGGTAACTGAGCTAAACACTATTGCCCCGTAGCACTCACTTCCGTCATCTTGAAGTGCTTTGAGAGACTAGTCAAGGATCATATCACCTCCACCCTACCTGACACCCTAGACCCACTCCAATTTGCTTACCGCCCCAATAGGTCCACAGAAGACGCAATCACACTGCACACTGCCCTAACCCATCTGGACAAGAGGAATACCTATGTAAGAATGCTGTTCATTGACTACAGCTCAGCATTTAACACCATAGTACCCTCCAAACTCGTCATTAAGCTCGACACCCTGGGTCTCGATCCCGCCCTGTGTAACTGGGGTCCTGGACTTTCTGACGGGCCACCCCCAGGTGGTGAGGGTAGGAAACAACATCTCCACCCCGCTGATTCTCAACACTGGGGCCCCACAAGGGTGCATTCTCAGCCCTCTCCTGTACTCCCTGTTCACCCATGACTGCGTGGCCATGCACGCCTCTAACTCAATCATCAAGTTTGCAGACGACACTACAGTGGTAGGCTTGATTACCAACAACAACAAGACGGCCTACAGGGAGGATGTGAGGGCCCTCGGAGTGTGGTGTCAGGAAAACAACCTCACACTCAATGACAACAAAACAAAGGAGAGGATCGTGGACTTCAGGAAACAGCAGAGGGAGCACTCCCCTATCCACATCGACGGGACAGTAGTAGAGAAGTTGGAAAGTTTTAAGTTCCTCGGCGTACACATCACAGACGAACTGAAATGGTCCACCCACACAGACAGCGTGGTGAAGAAGGCGCAACAGCGCCTCTTCAACCTCAGGAGGCAGAAGAAATTTGGTTTGTCACCAAAAACACTTTTACAGATGCACAATCGAGAGCTGTATCACCGCCTGGTACGGCAACTGCTCCGCCCACAACCGCAAGGCTCTCCAGAGGGTAGTGAGGTCTGCACAACGCATCACCCGGGGCATACTACCTGCCCTCCAAGACACCTACACCCCCCGATGTCACAGGAAGACCAAAAAGATCATCAAGGACAACAACCACCCGAGCCACTGCCTGTTCACCCCGCTATCATCCAGAAGGCGAGGCCAGTACAGGTGCATCAAAGCTGKGACCGAGAGACTGAAAAACAGCTTCTTTCTCAAGGCCATCAGACTGTTAAACAGTTGTCCCTAACATTGAGTGGCTGCTGCCAACATACTGAYTCAAATCTCTAGCAACTTTAATAATTAAAAATGGGATGTAATAAATGTATCACTAGTCAATTTAAACAATGCCACATGATATAATGTTTACATACCCTACATTATTCATATCATATGTATACACTGTACACTATACAATCTACTGCATCTTGCCTATGCCGTTCGGCTATCGCTCATCCATATATTTATATGTACATATTCTTATTCATTCATTTACACATTAACATCTGCTAACCATGTGTATGTGACCAATACAATTTGATTTGATTTGATATGCCTTATCTACTGATGTCTTGGCTAGTTCTTATTGTTTTATTTCACAGTAGAGCCCTCATTCCCGCTCAAAATGCCTTAGATAATTATTTTGTCCCACCCCACACACATGCGGAGACCTCACCTGGCTTAAATTGTGCCTCCAGAGATGAAACCTCTCTCATCGTCACTCAATGCCTAGGTTTACCTCCACTATACTCACATCCTACCATACCATTGTCTGTACATTATGCTCTGAATCTATTCTACCACGCCCAGAAATCTGCTCCTTTGATTCTCTGTCCCCAATGCACAAGATGACCAGTTCTTATAGCCTTTAGCCGGACCCTTATCCAACTCCTCCTCTGTTCCTCTGGTGATGTAGAGGTTAACCCAGGCCCTGTAGCCCCCACTTCCACTCCTATTCCCCAGGCGCTATCATTTGTTGACTTCTGTAACCGTAAAAAGCCTTGGTTTCATGCATGTTAACATCAGAATCCTCCTCCCTAAGTTTGTTTTATTCACTGCTTTAGCACACTCCAACAACCCTGATGTCCTAGCCATGTCTGAATCCTGGCTTAAGAAGGCCACCAAAAATTCTGAAATGTCCATCCCCCAAATACAACATTTTCCACCAAGATAGAACTGCCAAAGGGGGTTGCAATCTACTGCAGAGATAGCCTGCAGAGCTGTGTCATGCAATCCAGGTCTGTGCACAAACAGTTCGAGCTTCTACTTAAAAAAATCCATCTTTCCTGAAATGTCTCTCACCGTTGCCACTTGTTATAGACCCCCCTCAGCCCCCAACTGTGCCCTGGACACCATATGTGAATTAATTGCCACCCATCTATCTTCAGAGTTTGTACTGTTAGGTGACCTAAACTGGGATATGCTTAATGCCCAGGCCGTCTTACAATCTAAGCTAGATGCCCGCAATCTCACACAAATTATCAAGGAACCTACCAGGTACAACCCTAAATCCGTAAACACGGGCAACCTCATAGATATCGTCTTGACCAAACTGCCCTCTAAATACACCTCTGCTGTCTTCAACCAGGTTCTCAGTGATCACTGCATCATTGCCTGCATCCGTAATGGGTCCACGGTCAAACGAACACCCCTCATCACTGTCAAATGCTCCCTAAAACACTTCAGCGAGCAGGCCTTTCTAATTGACCTGGCCCGGGTATTCTGGAAGGATATTGACCTCATTCCGTCAGTGGAGGATGCCTGGTAATTCTTTAAAAGTGCTTTCCTCACCATCTTAAATAAGCATGCCTCATTCAAAAATGTAGAACTAAGAACAGATATAGCCCTTGGTTCACTCCAGACTTGACTGCCCTTGACCAGCACAAAAGCATCCTGTGGCATACTGCGTTAGCAGCAAATGCTTTTCATGGAAGTTAGGAACCAATATACACAGGCAGTTAGGAAAGCAAAGGCTAGCTTTTTCAAACAGAAATTTGCACCTTGTAGCACAAACTCCAAAAGGTTCTGGGACACTGTAAAGTCCATGGAGAATAAGAGCACATCCTCCCAGCTGCTCACTGCACTGAGGCTAGGAAACACTGTCACCACCGATAAATCTACGATAATCGAGAATTTCAATAAGCAGTTTTCTAAGGCTGGCCATGCTTTCCACCTGGCTACCCTTACCCCGGTCAACAGCTCTGCACCCCCCACATCAACTTGCCCAAGCCTCCCCCATTTCTCCTTCACCCAAATCCAGATAGCTGATGTTCTGAAAGAGCTGCAAAATCTGGACCCCTGCAAATCAGCTGGGCTAGCCAATCTGGACCCTCTCTTTATATAATTATCCACTGCAATTGTTGCAACCCCAAATACTAGCCTGTTCAATCTTTCATATTGTCTGAGATCCCTAAAGATTGGAAAGCTGCCGCAGTCATCCCCCTCTTCAAAGGGGGTGATACTCTAGACCCAACCTGTTACAGACCTATATCCATCCTGCCCTGCCCTGCCTTTCTAAAGTCTTCGAAAGCCAAGTTAACAAACAGATCACCGACCATTTCGAATCCCATCTCCGCTGTGCAATCTGGTTTCCGAGCTGGTCATGGTTGCACCTCAGCCACGCTCAAGGTCCTAAAAAATATCATAACCACCATCGATAAAAGACAATACTGAGCAGCCGTCTTCATCAACCTGGCCAAGGCTTTCGACTCTGTCAATCACTGCATTCTTATCGGCAGACTCAACAGCCTTGGTTTCTCAAATGACTGCCTCGCCTGGTTCACCAACTACTTCTCAGATAGAGTTCAGTGTGTCAAATCGGAGGGCCTGTTGTCGGGACCTCTGGCAGTCTCTATGGGGGTGCCACAGGGTTCAATTCTCGGGCCGACTCTTTTCTCTGTATACGTCAATGATGTCGCTCTCGCTGCTGGTGATTCTTTGATCCACCTCTACGCAGACGACACCATTCTGTATTCTTCTTTGGACACTTTGTTAACAAACCTCTAGATGAGCTTCAATGCCATACAACACTCCTTCCATGGCCTCCAACTGCTCTTAAATGCAAGTAAAACTAAATGCATGCTCTTCAACCGATCGCTGCCTGCACCCGCCTGCCCGTCTAGCATCACTACTCTGGACGGTTCTGACTTAGAATATGTGGACAACTACAAACACCTAGGTGTCTGGTTAGACTGTAAACTCTTCTTCCAGACTCACAATAAGCATCTCCAATCCAAAATTAAATCTAGAATAGGCTTCCTATTTCGCAACAAAGCATCCTTCACTCATGCTGCCAAACATACCCTCGTAAAATTGACTATCCTACCGATCCTTGACTTTGGCGAGGTCATTTACAAAATAGCCTCCAACACTCGACTTAGCAAATTGGATGTAGTCTATCACAGTGCCATCCGTTTTGTCACCAAAGCCCCATATACTACCCACCACTGCGACCTGTATGCTCTCGTTGGCCGGCACTCGCTTCATATTCGTCGCCAAACCCACTGGCTCCAGGTTATCTACAGTTGAAGTCAGAAGTTTACATACACTTATGTTGGAGTCATTAAAAATTGCTTTTCAACCGCTCCACAAATTTCTTGTTAGCAAACTATAGCTTTGGAAAGTCGGTTAGGACCCCTACTTTGTGCATGACACAAGTCATTTTTCCAACAATTGTTTACAGACAGATTATTTCACTTATAATTCACTGTATCACTTCTGATCCACTGGGAATGTGATGAAATAAATAAAATCTGAAAGAAATAATTCTCTCTACAATTTTTCTGACATTTCACATTCTTAAAATAAAGTGGTGATCCTAACTGACCTAAAACAGGGAATTTTTATTACGATTAAATGTCAGGAATTGTGAAAAACTGAGTTTAAATGTATTTGGCTAAGATGTATGTAAACTTCCGACTTCAACTGTATATGTACATATTCTTATTCATCCCTTTACATATGTGTGTATTTGTGTGTATAAGGTAGTTGTTGTGAATTTGTTAGATTACTTCTTAGATTTTACTACAAAGTCGGAACTAGAAGCACAAGCATTTCACTACACTCACATTAACATCTGCTAACCATGTGTATGTGATCAATACCGTTTGATTTGATTTGAGTTGCTGTGGCATGACCTCGAGAGCGGTTCACCAGACATCCCAAGAATATTGCTGAACTGGAACAGTTTTGTAAAGAGGAATGGTCCAAAATTCCTCCCGACCGTTGTGCAGGTCTGATCCGCAACTACAGAAAATGTTTGGTTGAGGTTATTGCTGCCAAAGAAGGGTCAACCAGTTATTTAATCCAAGGGTTCACATACTTTTCCCACCCAGGACTGTGAATGTTTACACGGTGTGTTCAATAAAGACATGAAAATGTATACTTGTTTGTGTGTTATTAGTTTAAGCAGACTGTGTTTGTCTATTGTTGTGACCTAGATTTTTTTGACCAATGTATGTAGAAATCCAGGTAATTCCAAAGGGTTCACATACTTTTTCTTGACACTGTATTTATATATACAGGGGCACAACTTTCACTGGGGACGGGGGGGACATGTCCYCTTCACATTCTGAAATTGCATTTTTGTCCCCCCCAGTTTTATCATTAGAATGTGATATAAAATGAGGCAATGTTGTGCTTTAGGACCATGCCGACGCCTCCGAGTGGTCGTTTAGGCTGTTTAGAGTGAAGGATTCAAACTGAACTGTTCCATCACTTCACCCTTTTAACTGTTGAAATTTGGCTCCCTGTGAGTGTATAGGATATATAGTGGGTTGTGAGAAGAGACTTTCTTTGTTACGTGTGACTACACTTCAGCTCTAATCGTACAGATATTTGTGGGACTATGTACAACAGTGAAATTATATACAAATGAGAGAGAGAGACACAGAAAGAGAGAGACACAGAGATAGAGAGGTACACGGAGAGAGAGACAGAGAAATGTGGGAGGGAAGGAAAGTGATGAATGGAGGAAGGGAATGAGAGGAAGGGAGGGAGGAGCAGAGGGATTGACCAGGGACCCCATCTAGTAGGCACACTCATTCACTCAGTCACTCTCTTCTCTCCCAGTCTGGGACGTCTAGGACTGCTGTGCATGTAGCTTTCTAACAGGTTAGTCCACTTTACTCTTATTTTAGGCTGGTTTTATTTAATGACTTTTTATTAACCTTATTGCAGTGCTTTGGTTTTGATTTATAATACGAATTGTAATTGAAGTATATTAGTCTACGTAATTTTTGTTAAGTTTACATGTTGGCTCTTGGCTGATTATTTTGCCTACTCATACAAGGATTATCTCAGATGGTTCAACATGAGTGGTTGCTTCATTCTAGATTAGTTAGGCAAGGATTAAAACATGTGATTTGATGAACATCAACCATGTCTGTGACTCAACCTTTTTAAATTAAGATTTAACATAGTCCAGGTATCATTTAGGTTATGCCTATGAAGCCACATTGATTAATACCTGCAAATACCCACCTGACAAAATGGAATCCAGGAGTAGGATGTATCTGGGTCTGTGAAACTGACATCATTGATGTTGGATGTTACAGGTGTTTCATTAAAATGTGGAATTGTTATGCCAAACTCACCAATTTCTGATAATGGTTGTATTCTGATTCAAATAACTTTCTGGGTTATTTACATGTAATTACAGTAAGAAAGTGAAATTATTATAATGTCTTCTGTGCAACTCAATGTAAAATGTGATCAAAGTGTATACTCGTGTTTCAGTGGATACAGTGAATGTCTATTTAGTAAGGTTATAGTGTTGTGCAATGTTAAGTATGACATTTATATAACATGCATGTCTGTCTGATTGTCTGTGTCTGTCTGGGGTGAAATTTGTTTCAGTAGCCCCAAGGTGATAGTTTGTACATATGGGAGGTTAGATTTTGAAAACTGAAATATTTATAGACTAATTATACCTCTAAGTTTGTGTGAAATTAAATTATAGTTCTGTGGTTGAACAGAATGTGTGAAATGTAGTGTTGGAAATATAATAGTTTATTCATATTCTGCCCATATTAGACTGGTTTCTATCAAGTCCTCTTCATTGTATCTCTAAACTCTGTCCAGATGATGTCAGTGTTTGCCTATTTGAGGATAGCCATGGCTTTCTCTCTCTTCTCATTAACAATTCCATGCTGGCTGAGCCCATATAGGGCCTCTTATTTTTCAAGTGACTATCAGTGCAGCATTATGGAGCTAAATATCTAATTGGAAATAATCACCTCTGAATACAATACTATTGAACACTATAAAATCCAATCGAGTAATACAATTATTATTACTTACAGTCAATAACCCAATATTCAAAACAAAATTATGTTGATGACTCTCTCTCTCTCTTCTCTCTCTCTCTTCTCTCCTCTCTCTCCTTCTCTACTCTCTCTCTTCTCTCTCTCTCTCTCTCCCCCCTCCCAGACGCTTCTCCTTACTCAGACATGATGCCTCGCATCTTCCCTACCTGCTTGAGTTCTTTGCTCCTCCTCTTCCTCTCCTCCCCAACGCATTCGGAACCCCGCCGACCGTCGTCATCATCACCACGCAGCAGGACCGCGCGCGCTCAGGCTCCCGCGGGCAAGGTGCGCCTGGCGGGAAACTATGCCCAGGGACATAACGAGGGTCGCGTAGAGGTGTTCTATAACGGGGCGTGGGGGACGGTGTGTGATGACGAAGTGGACATCAAACTGGCCAATGTCGTCTGCCGGGAGCTGGGCTTCCAGACCGGCATGACATGGGCACACAGTGCCAAATATGGAGAGGGTGATGGTAAATGTTCCAGAACAGGTGTTGCATTTTGCAACGATCAAATGTAATCTTTATTTCTATAACATAAGACAGATAATATACTCTTTACAATTGAAAGGTAAATTAAACAAACACAGTCACCTGTTGATTTCCAATATTTTCCATCTGTCAAATGACAATGCATATGCCTATCTTTCTGTAAAGAGTGCATCTGCTTTCTAACTTAAATAACTTTCTTCAAACCCTCCATTTCCTAAATACCTTGCACTTGACTTTTACTGCCGGGCCTGATGTACCATATTGCATTGGCTGCACATTAAGTAATTTCACAACAGCAGTAGCCTATCCCAGGCTGCAACCTGGTCTCAGAGCATTTTGTATTATTCTGTACATAAATCCAAGACACTCTATTTACTACGATATGTTACACATTGCAAAACGTACTATATGTAACGAATTTGCAAAAACGTATGATATGTTATGAATTCTAGCTAGGTGGCTAACTATAGCTAGCTGGCTAACGTATGCTAGGCTAGTGGTTAGGGATTAGCGTTAAGTTTAGGAGTTAGGATAAAGGGTTAGGGGAAGGGTTATCTAAAAGGGTTAAGGAAGGGGATTGGTTTGCTAAAAGGGTCAAGGTTAAAGGGTTAGCTAACATGCAAGTAGTTGAAAAGTAGCTAAAAAGTAATATGTCGTAGAAAAGTTGCTAAAATGCTAAAGTTGTCCACGATGAGATTCGAACTCGCAGCCTTTGGGTTGATAGACGTTTGCGTTATACGCCAACCAATCCACTCCGACCAACCACCCTATTTTCATTTTTGCCATAAGTAACCATCATTCTTATGTAACAATACCCAGGTAGCATATCCTATTAATTTCAGTGTCCCAGGTTTACTATGTTACATCTAGTCTATGAGACCAGGCTGCAGGATAAGGTGGTGGTGCTAGACAGCCTAGCCTAGCTACTGCTCTGTCGGTTCACTCGCTCTTCCATTTTAATTGGAATTTAAAGGGGGCAATAAAGAATGTCCATAAACCAAGGCAAGTGTAGCACGTCGCTGGCAGGGCAAGGCTGTCATTACTGTAAAACAAATGCTCCTCTCAGGCCGTATATCGCCAGGCTGCCAGGCAGTGGCTGTAATAAGCAGTGCAGTGAAGTCCCATAAGTTATCTTTGTATCTTTATGACGGTGGCGAACTCGGCTCAGTCACTGCAGGGTTATTTTGATGATATTAATTGGTGGTATTTACTGTGTTTACTCTAAGGGTGTTGGAGGCCTACAGAGGCTGATGAGCCATAGGCTAGCACATCTTTTATAAAAAATATATATATCAGTGAATTAATGAATGAGGGAATGGATAGATGATTCAGTCAGTCATTTAAATTCATCCATCCACGGATCCATCCATCTATCCACCCACCCACTCATAAATCCATCCACCCATCCACCCACAAACCCACCCACCCACCCAGCCATTTATCCCTCCCTGCCTCCTTACTTCCATCAATGACAAGTTGATGTCCATATCCGATAATAACCTTGTTTCCGTCGTCCCCAGGTCCTATCTGGATGGACAACGTGCGTTGTGACGGCACAGAGAAGACTCTGAAAGACTGTAAACATAACGGCTGGGGCGTCAATGATTGTAAGCACTCTGAGGACCTTGGCGTGGTCTGCAGTCCGGAGCGACGACTGGACCAGGTCACAGGTTCGCGTAATGGTCAGTCGGTTGCCCTGCGTCCGGATGTCAGTCCCTCGCCCCAGTGGCAGAGCATTCTGGCCAGCCGCAGTAACCCCCGACAGGCCCATCAGGGAAACGGACACCTCCCGGAGAGCCCCAGGCTGAGACAGCACCTCTACAACCCGGTAGGTAGCATTAGACCTTATACTCTCTATCCCTGCTACCTCTAGTAGTAAAGTAGGTACTGTAGACTACAACAGCATACAACTTGGTAAGCAGCTACAGTGGGCACCACCAACTCCATTATTATTTTTTTTACCTTTATTTAACTAGGCAAGTCAGTTAAGAACAAATTCTTATTTTACAAAAACAGCCTACAGGGGAACAGTGGGTTAACTGCCTTGTTCAGAACTACAGATTTTTACTTTGTCAGCTCGGGGATTTGATCCAGCAACCTTTCGGTTACTGGCCCAACGCTCTAACCACTAGGCTACTTGTTGCCGCTCTATAACTTTGGCACTTGCTGATCAACCACCGATACTGCCAATGCCAATAGTCAATCAATCTCTACTGTCACAGTTGGTAAATTCATTGTGTAGGTCAACTGAATTTGAAAGTGTCCTTGATCAAACTATTCTACAGTGAAGCCTTAAGAAACCCCTCCCCCTTCTCTCTCAGTATTCCAGCAAGGTGCGTATTCAGGAGGTGCGTCTGCGACCCATCCTGATGCACACTAAGAAGCGGGCCCTGATCACTGAGGGTGTAGTGCAAGTGAAGCATGCTGGGAGATGGAGGCAGGTGTGTGACCTGGGCTGGAACCTCAACAGCAGCAAAGTGGTGTGTGGAATGCTGGGGTTCCCTGAGGCAGAACTACACAACGAAAGAACATACAAGTAAGTCAACCCCTCCATTTTGCCCACAGATCTGCAAATAGTTGGAAAGGGTAGTTTTCAGACAGGGCTACGATTTGTTTCCTGATGTACTCATGTCCTCATGTCTCATGTCCTCATGACTTCATATTAAGAAGTCCCTCAGTTGTCAGGCTTAACTTTCTCAGTTGTCAGTCAAAGTGTCCTAGATTGTCAGTTCTCAGTTAAAGGATTAAAAAAAATATGTGATGGACTTTTCTTGTCTAACATCTCCAGGAGTTCCTAATATGGAGGGCTTACATTTGTTAAGTACTGCGCTATTGGAGCTGACTCCTGGACTGTGGCAGCATTGACATTAATCCCATTGTGAAATGATAAAAAAATACATAAATTTAATAAATGCATAGAGAAGAGAATGTAAAAACAGAGACATCAATTTGAATACTCATTTAAGTCACTGGTGTTCAGACTGGAGTGAAAGCCTGTTGTCTGCCTTATCTCCCTCCTCCAGCCTCCAGCCTCCCCTCTCTCTTTTCTCTTTTTCTCATTCTCTCCCCCTTCTTTCCCTCCTCCAAGGCACCCTGCCCAGAATAAGGACAGGGAAGATGATAAAGATAACTTGTCTCCCTCTTTCTCCCTCTTTCTCTCTCTCTACCTCTCTCCACCTCATCTCCCCCCTCTTTCTACCTCATCTCCCTCTCTCCCTCTCTCTCTTCCCCTCCTCTCTCTCTGATGCCATCTCCCTCTCCCTGCCCTCTCAGCCCAGACAAACAGCTCCACTCAAACTTATAGATCCCAGTGATGAGCTCTAATATCTATACTGATTGTTATTTAACTGGCCCATCAATACAGAGGCATATAGGGAACTGGAGAGAGACAGGGCTTTTTGTGGAGGGACTGGTGGTATTGGCAGTTCCCTCATAGGGAGTTTAACTCAACCATTCATCTCCTCACCTTCACCTGATGTTCCCTCTGAGGACACTGCTGATGTTCTGCCAGCCCAGGCATATTGTAGAGAGCAGTGTGTGTGTGTGTGTGTGTGTGTGTGTGTGTGTGTGTGTGTGTGTGTGTGTGTGTGTGTGTGTGTGTGTGTGTGTGTGTGTGTGTGTGTGTGTGTGTGGTGTGCGTGCGTGCGCCGTGCGTGCCGTTGCGTGCGCGTGCGTGCGTGCGTGCGTGCGTGCGTGCGTGCGTGCGTGCGTGGTCCGTGCGTGCGTGCGTGTGTGTGCGAGAGAGAGAGAGAGACTTAGTGTGTGTGTGTGGGTTAGGGTCCTTGGGATGTCCCTACCCCATTGAAGTGTACATTTAAAATGGTTAAAGTAAGGGTTAGGGTTAGTTAAGGATTATGGTTATGGTTAAGGTTAGGGTTAGGGTGAAGGGTAGGGACATCCCAAGGATCCCGGATAGCACTAACCTTGCTCACGCACTCAACTGCACATCCTCTGACCCTGTGGAATACAGTGCTTCCAGGATGGTTTGGTTCATAACCGAGGGAGGACCACACATTAGCATGACTATTTTTGTCCCATTATGAAGGAAAGTCCTCTGTCCAGACCTACTTGGACATCTTACTGTAATTATTTCCTGAAAGTTTTGTCCTGTGTGACTCAAAGTTGAGACATTCATTCTCCGTATGGGCTGCAGCTACTGTGGCGAGCCGTGTGTGTCAGTGTGTGTTCGTGTGTGTGCTTGTGTGTATGTGCGTGTGACTGAGCTGACCATAACATCTGTTCTATACTCCAGGTGTTAGATTCCTGTAACTGTTTATAGAGAGCTACTGTTTTAGCCAGTTCATTTCCTCACTAGACATTTTCCTGTCATGGTACGTGAAAGTGAGGGGAGTTTCAAGACCGGACTGGTCAATTTTCATGTTGTAAAAGACTTGATTGGTCTGTTTGCGTGTCAACCAGTTTTCTTGTGCCAGATGTTTAAATTACATCATTATATCGTTAGCTTGTGTTTGTATAGGGGGTGGGAAAGGGTGGCGTCTAAAAAATTACTACACCAGCTTTTAGAATGAAGGGAGATGCTCATATAAATATAACACTGGCTGTTTTATGACTGCAAAGCCTCACCATGTTACACCTGGTACGGCTCCTCTAACTCATGTGGTAACCTAACCCTATAGGTCCAAGTAGACTACGCCACCTTCTGTTTAATGAGGGGAAGGACATCAACCTTAACGAATGGCCTATTGGTCAACTAAATTGATGTGAGGACAATATTAGCATTACATGTAAGTCAGTTTTTACCATCTCCTCTATGGTCACTGTGAGAGTTCCACATGTTGTATCTGAATGTGCTAACTGGAGAAATGTAATTGCTATTCCTACTTTGTTTTATTTGTTTTTTGAGAGTCTCCTCTCAAAGTAATCTGACTCGTATTGAAACTCCGTGTGATTTTAAATGCAGAAAAGGCTTGACATTTTTACATCTTAACATTCGTAGTTTATTACCTAAAATGGATAATGTCAAGATCTGAGCCTCTCAGGCAAACCCTGATATTTTTTTTTCTTTCTGATATTTGGTTAACTGATAAAACCTGGACTCTGAGGATGCTATGGATGGTTACAATGTGTTTAGGGCTGATAGGAAAGGCAAAGGTGGTGGTGTTACTATTTACACAAATAATCTTTGTCTCTGTTAAAGGCTACCTCTAGTCCTAAACACTTTTAATTGTTGGCTTTAAGTCTTCCGATGGGTTCAAACAAAAAAATACCAGTTATAGGAATCTATCGTCCACCCTCCACCAAGAAGTGTGCACTAAACGAACTCACTGATTGAATTGCCATTTTTACTACCCAAGAGGTGTTGATCGCTGGAGAGTTTAATCTTGCATGGGGAACGCAGGACACAGGATTGTAAAGGATTTTTGATCTAAATTTGTCCCAGCTGATTACAAAGCCTACTCGTCCTTTACTCGTCCAAACTTAAAGGACCCTACGAAATCGACTTTGATTGACCCCATATTTACAAATACTCCAGATAAATATGCTGGGAGTGGGGTTTTTGCTTTGGATATTAGTGACCACTCTCCCACTGTATGTGTCAGGGATATACGGATGCTTAGATCCAACCCTTCTGAGTATAAACTAGTATAAAACTAGTTAAAAAAGCTAAATCTGATGATTATATTAATACACTATGTGAATGTACAGGGAACCCAGGTACATTTTGGACAGCTGTAACGTCACTGAAGGGTTGTGTCTCCTTTTCTCTACCCCAATGCATTCATTTAGATTCTGGCCCTATTAATGACAAAATGTATCATTAATGCATTTAGTCACCGCTTTATCTCTGCGGGCTATACATTCGAATGTATTTCAAGCCAGCTCTTGAAAAGAGTAGTTTGGATGTTGATGGTGAAAATCTATTGAATGATACTGAAAATGCTGGTCAGGAGTTTTCTTTTCGGAAATTCACTGATAAAGATGCGCTGGATGCTTTGCTAACATTAGACAACAACAAAAAACCACAGGGGCTGATCATTTGGAACCTGTTCTGTTTAAGCATGCAGCTCCCTTTATTGCTGGCTCTGTAGCCCACATTTTTTATTTAACATTGTTATCAGGAAGTATTCCAAAAGCATGGAAATCGGCATATGTGCTGCCACTTCATAAGGGTGGGGATACAAATGATCTTGACAACTATCGCCCCATTTCAAGACTACCTTCTTTAGCTAAGATTCTTGAATCATTGGTTAATGTACAACTTTGTTTATTTTTTATTTTATAATTGTATTTTTAATATAAACCAATCAGGGTTTAGGCCTGGGCATAGTACTACCACAGCAAACACGCTAGTTGTTAATGATCTTGTCAATGCCTTGGATGCTAAAAAGAGCTGTTCTGCCTTGTTTATTGACCTGTCAAAGGCATTCAACACTGTTGATCATTCTGTTTTGCTGAAGAAGTTATCAAAAAGAAGCCTGGGATATACAGCCTGTTTATGGTTTCAGAATTATTTTAGTGACAGAACTCAGGCCATGTTAAATCTGAATTTCTTGAGATTCAAAAAGGTGTTCCTCAGGGTTTGATTTTGGGTCCATTATTGTTCACCTTGTATATTAATGACATAGGAAACACTGKTAATACTTGTAACATTTATCTCTATGCAGATGACACAGTTTTGTATTCCTGTGCCAACTCGGTGTAGCAGGCCATTCGTGAACTTCAGCATGACTTTGATTCAATTCAGAAATCACTTACAGTTCTTAAATTTGTGTTAAATACAAGTAAAACCAAGCTCATGCTGTTCTCTAGGTCACAAAATGTTGATCCTGAGGACCTGCATATTTGCGCTACAAATGGAGCCTAAACTGAGCTTGTTTCTCAATATAGGTACCTGGGTGTCTGGATTGATGACAAGTTGTCCTACGTAACGCTGATAGAAAATCTGACTAAGAAACTAAGATTGTTTTTTATATCGAAATAAATCAAGCCTCAATATTGAAAATAGGAGAAAGATTGTTCAAACAACGCTTCTCCCTGTATTGGATTTTGGTGATATTTTTTGACATGCATGCAGCAACCTCTGTTTTGAAACCCTAGGACGCAGTCTACCATTCCACAATACATTTTTATCACAGGTGACAATTTTAGGACCCATTGTAGTCTGTTTAAAAATGTGGGATGGACCTCTCTGTCTGTAAGAAAAGAGCTGCATTCTCTTTTAGTTATTTACAAAGCAGTCTTACAGAAACTGCCTCCATATGTAACTTCATTAATGAAGTTAAGAATCATAAGTTACCTAACCCGTTCTCAGGAATGGATAACACTAGAGATCCCTTCAGTCTCCACAGATTTGGGAAAATCTGTGTTTTGTTTTTTTGCTCCTAATTTGTGGAACAATCTGCAGAGTTCACTGCAGTTACATGTGCTGGTGCCACTCAGGCAGTTTACGTTATTGATTGAGGACCTCGATGTAGTTTAATGTGATTGCTTTTATTAAATATTTTGTTATTGTGTGCTGAATTTTATTGTTTTATGCACATACATGTGTTTGTTTTATTATTCTATTTTTATTGTAATTTATACAGGGCTCTCTTGTAAAATATATTTTTAATCTCAAAGTGACTCCCGGTATAAATAAAGGTTAAATAAATTGTTTTCCCTGCACAGTTCAGTTACAGATCACCAGACGAGACAGTTTAGAAAATGCAAAAATACAATTTTATTACAGAGTTCAATATTTTCACAAAAGTTGGAGAATGAATGACTTGAATGACTGATATTTAAAATACTCCTGTCTAGCCGACCATCAGACACTGTCTCAGAGCCACCAGAAAACGTGTGGTGAGACCGCATTTCCCCCAGTACTTTTAAAGCAGCAGCACTGACCGGGCCAATCAATTCTCAATGTATTTTTGCATTCCAGTTCAACATTTACCTGCTCTGTCGCTGTCTACCATTGAAAACCATTGAAGACTACATGCAAATAAAGTTGTGCCATTTGTATTTGAGCAATATGATTGGCCATTCATTCAAGCACCACTACGCTCCCGCAAGTCACAACTTCTCGAGCGCTCAAGCGGTACAGAAGTTGATAGCTACGTTCACACAGCACACACAAGCTGTCCTGAGGAAAAATAAGCGCCTTTCAATCTACTCACTGAGCACATTTATTTTAAAGTGATTTACAAAAGTAAACCTTCAATAGTAAACATGCTGGCTACTGTTAATAGTGTGCTTAAAGAAAGCTACAAAAAAACACTTTAGCATTTGTCTTGGCTAGCCTACTGTAGCCATGTGATCTCTTTTGGAAAACAATTGTCTTAAAGGGRCAGCATCCTCTTTTGAAATGTGAAAACAAATCTTCTCAAAATGACATACTTTAGGAAAAAATTATAATGCAATTAATACAATGCAATTCTAAAGAATAGAGTAATGACTTACATTGCTGAATTATCTTAAATAACTGCTTAATACATATCATAATAACCTATATAGCCTATTAATAGCTGCATATAGAGAGAACCATGCCAACCTATAGCCCCTGTATGACCTCAATGTGTTTAAAAACTACATAATGTCCGAGCTAGTAGAAATTATGTTCGGGCAAGTAGATTCTTTGCCAACTGGCACGGTTGGGCCGGGTCAGTGAGAAAATAACAACATTGGATCCTGCCCTCCTGTAAGATGGCATCGGAGATGAAGGCAGACGTTTTACGTGCCCCCAAGCGATTGTGTTTTTTGTTTGTTCATTTGAATTGTAACTTATTTTTGTTCAACTTATTTTGTATATAATGTTGCAGCTACCGTCTCTTATGACCGAAAATAACTTCTGGACATCAGGACTGTGATTACTCACCATGGACTGACAGAATCATTTTTTTCCTTTAACTAGTCTGATGAGGCCGACACAAACGATATACTGCTTTCTCGGTAACAGGCCCAGATCCCCGTGATTTGCATGAAGATGAGGCGGAGAAAAAGGGGCCGTAGGGCGGGCTGCCTTCTGAGAATTCTTAGGCGATCGAATAAACCCCCACTTCCTTCCATTCTGCTAGCAAACGTGCAATCTTTGGACAATAAAATAGATGACCTACGCGGTAGATTAAACTACCAACGGGACATCCAAAACTGTAATATCTCATGATTCACGGAAACGTGGCTGAACGACGACACTATAAACATACAGCTGGCTGGTTATACGCTGCACCGGCAGGATAGAACAGTGGCGTCTGGTAAGACAAGGGGCGGCGGACTATGCATTTTTGTAAATAACAGCTCGTGCACGATATCTAAGGAGGTCTCGAACTATTGCTCATCTGAGGTAGAGTATCTCATGATAAACTACAGATCACATTACCTACCTAGAGAGTTTTAATCTGTATTTTTCACAGCTGTTTACATACCAACACAGTCAGAAGCTGGCACTAAGACAGCGTTGAATGAGCTGTATTCTGTCATAGGCAAACAAGAAAACGCTCACCCAGAGGTGGCTCCTCGTAGCCAGGTACTTTAATGCAGGGAAACTTAAATCCGTTTGACCAATTTTCGATCTGGACCACCTTTACTCCACACACAGAGATGCATACAAAGCTCTCCCTCGCCCTCCATTTGGCAAATCTGACCATAATTCCATCCTCCTGGTTCCTGCTTACAAGCAAAAATGTATTAAGCAGGATGCACCAGTGATTCTGTCTATAAAAAAGTGGTCAGATGAAGCAGATGCTAAACTACAGGACTGCTTTGCTAGCACAGACTGGAATACGTTCTGTGATTCTTCCGATGGCATTGAGGAGTACACGACATCAGTCATTGGCTTCATCAATAAGTGCATCGATGACGTCGTCCCCACAGAGACCATGCGTATATACCCCAACCAGAAGCCATGGATTACAGGCAACATCCGCACTGAGCTAAAGGGTAGAGCTGCCGCTTTCAAGGAGCGGGACTCTAACCCGGAAGCTTATAAGAAATCCCGTTATGCCCTCCGACGAACCATCAAACAGGCAAAGCATCAATACAGGACCAAGATCGAATCGTACTACACTGGCTCTAACGCTCGTCGGATGTGGCAGGGCTTGCAAACCATTACAGACTGAAAGGGAAGCACAGCCGAGAGCTGCCCAGTGACACGAGCCTACCAGACGAGCTAAACTACTTCTATGCTCGCTTCGAGGCAAATAACACTGAAACATGCATGAGAGCACCAGCTGTTCTGGAACACTGTGTTATCACGCTCTCCGCAGCCGACGTGAGTAAGACCTTTAAACAGGTCAACATTCACAAGGCCGCAGGGCCAGACGGATTACCAGGACGTGTACTGCGAGCATGCGCTGACCAACTGGCAAGTGTCTTCACTGACATTTGCATTGCCACCCCCTCTTTTACACCGTTGCTACTCTCTGTTGTTGTCATCTATGCATAGTCACTTTAATAACTCTACCTACATGTACATATTACCTCAACTAACCGGTACCCCCCTGTATTTAGCCTCACTATTGTTATTTTACTGCTGCTCTTTAATTACTTGTTACTTTTATTTCTTATTCTTATCCGTATTTTATTTTTTATTTTTTTTATTTGTTTTGTCATAGCCAACGAATATAGGACCCAGAGTTTTACCTGACCAGGTCATGAGATCAGGAAAATCTTCAGGACCCACTGCATCCCCAGGGAGTTGGAATTGACTCCCTAATGCGCCATCCACACCCCCACCACGAGAACCTGCAGTAGAGATAGTGATGTGTAAAGAAAGAGACAAGATAAGCACAGCAAACCACACAGAATACCAAAAATAGGAGGAAGCATGCGAATTCCTGAAACAAACCACTTCAAGCTAGGAATATATATTTTGTGCACATTCTAATATATATATATATATTTAAAAAAAWATATATATATATACATATCTAAAAATATATATATTTTTATATTTTATATATATATATATATATATACAGTGGGGCAAAAAAGTATTTAGTCAGCCACCAATTGTGCAAGTTCTCCCACTTAAAAAGATGAGAGAGGCCTGTAATTTTCATCATAGGTACACTTCAACTATGACAGACAAAATGAGAAAAGAAATCCAGAAAATCACATTGTAGGATTTTAATGAATTTATTAGCAAATTATGGTGGAAAATAAGTTTTGTCCACTTACAAACAAGCAAGATTTCTGGCTCTCACAGACCTGTAACTTCTTCTTTAAGAGGCTCCTCTGTCCTCCACTCAATACCTGTATTAATGGCACCTGTTTGAACTTGTTATCAGTATAAAAGACACCTGTCCACAACCTCAAACAGTCACACTCCAAACTCCACTATGGCCAAGACCAAAGAGCTGTCAAGGACACCAGAAACAAAATTGTAGACCTGCACCAGGCTGGGAAACTGAATCTGCAATAGGTAAGCAGCTTGGGTTTGAAGAAATCAACTGTGGGAGCAATTATTAGGAAATGGAAGACATACAAGACCACTGATAATCTCCCTCGATCTGGGGCTCCACGCAAGATCTCACCCCGTGGGGTCAAAATGATCACAAGAACGGTGAGCAAAATCCCGGAACCACACGGGGGGACTAGTGAAATGACCTGCAGAGAGCTGGGACCAAAGTAACAAAGCCTACCATCAGTAACACACTTACGCCGCCAGGGACTCAAATCCTGCAGTGCCAGACGTGTCCCCCTGCTTAAGCCAGTACATGTCCAGGCCCGTCTGAAGTTTGCTAGAGAGCATTTGGATGATCCAGAAGAAGATTGGGAGAATGTCATATATGGTCAGATGAAACCAAAATAACTTTTTGGTAAAAACTCAACTCGTCGTGTTTGGAGGACAAAGAATGCTGAGTTGCATCCAAAGAACACCATACCTACAGTGAAGCATGGGGGTGGAAACATCATGCTTTGGGGCTGCTTTTCTGCAAAGGGACCAGGACGACTGATCCATGTAAAGGAAAGAATGAATGGGCCATGTATCGTGAGATTTTGAGTGAAAACCTCCTTCACATCAGCAAGGGCATTGAAGGTGAAACGTTGGCTTGGGTCTTTCAGCATGACAATGATCCCAAACACACCCGCTCGGGCAACGAAGGAGTGGCTTCGTAAGAAGCATTTCAAGGTCCTGGAGTGGCCTAGCCAGTCTCCAGATCTCAACCCCATAGAAAATCTTGGAGGGAGTGAAAGTCCGTTGTTGCCACGCAACAGCCCCAAAACATCACTGCTCTAGAGGAGATCTGCATAGAGGAATGGGCCAAAAATACCAGCAACAGTGTTGAAAACCTTGTGAAGACTTATAGAAAACATTTGACCTCTGTCATTGCAACAAAGGGTATATAACAAAGTATTGAGATAAACTTTGTTATTGACCAAATACTTATTTTCCACCATAATTTGCAAATAAATTCATGAAAAATCCTACAATGTGATTTTCTGGATTTTTTTCCCTCATTTTGTCTGTCATAGTTGAAGTGTACTATGATGAAAATTACAAGCCTCTCTCATCTTTTAAGTGAGAGAACTTGCACAATTGGTGGCTGACTAAATACTTTTTTGCCCCACTGTATATATATATATATATATATATATATATATATATATATATATATATATATATATATATAAAATTAAATTAAAAAAAATATATTAGAATGTGCACAAAATTCATTCCAAAAATACCTCGTGAGAAAATCCCCCCCACCAACACACCGAAATGGAAGCTTGCCCACACAGGACACAGTGCACTCCAGATCAACTGCGGCTGGGATGGTGGCCGACTAGAGGGGGAGACACAAAGACACCACCACAAGATCGGAGCGAGAGCTCTGACAGAGGGAATTATTTTGTTGCCGCTCCCTACCCAATCTAGGAAGTGCCGTTAATACTCTTACACAGTATAGGCTACAATAGTATGGAAGCACACCAGGGGTGTCAAGCACCCCAAAAATCTGAGGGGGCATAAAGTATGGATGGTTGGGGAATGTTTATGCATATCTAAGCACTCCCCTTGTCTGGTCTTTATCTTCATGACTGGCGGTAATTTTTTAAAATAAAGTAAATATGCTTCTCTGTATCTCTGCTAAAATCTGGGTAAAAGATTGAAGGTATGTGAGTCTTATTCAGTACATTTAGTAGTTGCTAGATTTTTCAAAGTCTACCAACCTTGCCAGCAGGCCTGCCAGCTAATATAGTTAGACAAGCTAGCTACTCTAACTTGATTGATAGCCTGAAAGAGGTTCTTGGTAGCTAGTTATTTATATATATAATAAATACAAATTACAGGATAAATATGAGGAGGCACAGTGATTGGTATGAGCTTTTTTTAAGCGCTGGCTACATGCGCCTGGACTGGCTCCCTTTTCCCTCCTATCCGGCTTCTGAATTGCAGAGCTCCACTCACAACCCCAGAACAGCAGTGCGTGTTACTTCTCTCGAATACTCCATGCTGCTCAATGACTCACTCACTCCTTCACCCCTATAGGCAATTATGACTGAATGGTCTTGAGAATGTCAGCTGTGTGGGGACTGTAGGTGTTGTCAGCCAGGTCAACACTGCATCAGGCCTGGATACCACACTAAAGTTTCATGTTTTTTTTGTCACCAGTGGTGGAAAAAGTACCCAAATGTCATACTTGAGTAAAATTAAAGACACCTTAATAGAAAAGTGTGAAAGTCACCCAGTAAAATACTACTTGAGTAAAAGTCTAAAAGTATTTTGTTCTAAATATACTTAAGTATCCAAAGTAAATGTAATTGCTCAAATATACTTAAGTATCGAAAGAAAGACCATACCAGACCAGAGCATATGGCTACTGTCCCCTCCTGGCTTCAAATTCCTTATATTAAGCAAACCAGGTGGCACCATTTTCTCGTTTTTTAAATTTACGGATAACCAGTGGCACACTCCAGCACTCAGACATCATTTACAAACGAAGCATGTGCGTTTAGTGAGTCTGTCAGATCAGACGCAGTAGGGGTGACCAGGGATGTTCTCTTGAGAAGTAGGTGAATTAGACAATTTTCCTGTCCTGCTTAGCATTCAAAATATAAAGAATACTTATAGGTGTCAGGGAAAATGTATAGATAAAAAGTACATTATTTATTTTGGAATGTACTGAAGTAAAAGTTATCAAAAATATAAATTGTGAAGTACAGATACAAAAAAAACTACTTAAGTAGTACATTAAAGTATACTGAACAAAAATATAAATGCAACATGCAACATTTTCATTGATTTTACTGAGTTACAGATCATATGAGGAAATCAGTTAATTGAAATAAATTCAATAGTACCTCATCTATAGATTTCACATGACTGGGAATACAGATATGTATTTGTTGGTCACAGATACTGCTCGCCCACACGACACCATACACGTGGTCTGCGGTTGTGAGGCCGGTTGGACGTACTGCCACATTCTCTAAAACGATGTTGGCGGCGGCTTATGCTAAAGAAATTAACATTAAATTCTCTAGTAACAGCTTTGGTCGACATTCTTGTAGTCAGCATGCCAATTGCATGTTCCCTCGAAACTTGAGACATCTGTGGCATTGTGTTGTGTGACAACTGCACATTCTAGAGTGTATTTTTATTATCCCCAGCAGAAGGTGCACCTGTGTAATGATCATGCTAATTAGTCAGCTTCTTGATATGCCACACCTGTCAGGAGAATGGATTATCTTGGAAAATTAGAAATGCTCACTAACAGTGATGTAAACAAATGTGTGCACAAAATTTGAAAGAAATAAGGTTTTTGTGCTTATGGAACATTTCTGGGGTCTTTTATTTCAGCTCATGAAACATGGGACCAACACTTTACATGTTGCGTTTATATTTGTGTTCAGTGTATTTTTACTTAAGTACTTCACACCACGGATTGTCAGGTGCACAAGTACAGTGAAATGCATTTCTTCATTTCTGCATAAACAGAACAGCAGATGAAAGATAGAGAAGAGGATAGATGGGGTAGTTATAGCTTTCACAGTATTCCTTGAATGGAGTTGTGTCTGACTACTCATCAAGGAGAGGGAGGAAGGGGGAGAGGGAGTGGTGAGTGAAGAGGACAAGATTGGTGTAGCCTGAAGGACTTGGCCTGAAGCCTTCACAGGCAGCTGACTTCTGTTGGCATCTTGTTTTATAACCTCTGAGGTCAAGGGAACAGAAACACCAAGGCTATCAAGAAAAGAAAGAGAAAGTAAGGAATAAAGAAGAAAAAGACTAAGAGAGGTGGATATATTCAGGAGCATTTCTTTGTCCGGTTTTGACAAGTGCATGCTAGTCCAATGGCCTTGTCTGAAATCTGTCTTGCCTATTACTTAATAAAACTGCATTCTGTGTATCATAGGCTACTACATACTATTTAGAACATACGGTTTAGTTAAAATGTATGCAGTTAGCAACAAATATTAACATACTAGACTCACCCATAGTGAGAATGCGTCATCTAATGCTTAATTGTGTTGTTTCCCGCCATTCATTCATTAAGGTACAGTGTGTCCCCTTATCTCATTATGAGCTGACAACAGTTGTTGTCAAACACAGGTGGATCTGAAAAGATGACTCTCTTCCTCAATAGTGTGCAGTGAATTCTACCAGAGAGGAAGAGATGAAGCAAGAGGATTTACTCCGCCCAAAATCTGTCAGCGTGAGATAAGCCCTTTTTTGTATGGAGGTCTATGAGAGAGCGTCGAATTATGTGAGGCTTAGTTGATCAAATGTAAGTTCCGTAAGGTTTAAAGTGTTACAAATGATATAAGTACTGATACAAGTGGATGCACATGGCATTCCGGCAACTTTTAGAAAAACGAGTTAGCTATGCCTGTGTATCTGCCCTCTCATTGGCTATAATAGTCCCACCTGATCTCGCCTGCCTTCAATCATTGAGGACATGTATTTCCATTGTTAGAGTGCTCACTCGGCTATCTTATCAATATAATAGATAATCTTTGAATCTACTGCATGAAAAGTCAAAGAGAGTATGACAACCTGGCATTTAAAGCATGCACATTTTTCGAAATGTCACAGTCTACTATAAAACATTTTATTTCGCATACCAAAAATGCCTACTTGTACGGGTATTCGGACACGGCCATTGTCTTTTCAAAATTCAAACCATCGGTTTGTTTTTCCATCAGTAGTCCTCTGTTGCATACTTAGTTTACTAAATTAAATGGCATTTTTGATGGCATTTGGTGGCTTTCTGTTTTGATTCAGTTCTGTCTTTGTGTCCTAGGGTTGACCTGATGTTGTGTTCACAAGGGACAAATGGGAGAAAACTTCTGGAAACTGACAACAAAAAGGGACATTCTCATTGGCAAAACTTCATCTGTTTCAAAGCATTTTCTTTCATTTCGTGCCTACTGAACAGTACCCAAGTGTTTGTATGCCTTCTGGTCCAGCTGATGAAAGCTTTAGACCTGTCATCACATTACTCTGATATGACCTAGAATGGCCAGATCGTTTTCACCTCATTACAGTTATACATGTTTAAAGTCTGTATAGTTATTAAGGCCAGTTTTGCTCTTTTATAGTTTTTTTCTCATGGATTCTATTAGTGTTTTAGTCCTGGTTGGTTGATAATTGTAAGACATAACAGTTTTTTATGAATAGCCCAATATCCCACATCCTAAGATTGTGTGATTGAGTGACTGATGGTTGGTTGACTGAAATGGCTTAAAAGTGCAGTCTGCAACTTTCATTATTTTCTTTCTTCAAACACTGTTGTCCAAGAAGCTAAATAAAAATAGCACTTATTTAACTCGAAATGAAAGTTATAGACTGTACCTTTAATGTAGGCCTGACCGAGTAGAGCCCAGTATGGACTGGCATGACATATATACCAGACAGTCTCTGGTCCATTCTTAGAAAGCCCAGACCAGACCAGAGCATATGGCTCCTGTCCCCTCCTGGCTCCTGTCCCGTCCTGGCTTCTGTCCGTCTGTACTGGTCTGGATGAGACTCTGAAGATGTTGTAATTATAGGTTGGGCAGGAGTAAGGCTCTTCAGGATTTCTGCCTGGCCTGCCGCCAGAGAAAAAACGTCCCAATTATAGCTGTGTGTGTGTCCGTTGATATATGTGTGTGTGTGTGTGTTTGTGTATGTGTGTGTATAGTGTATATACATGCATCCTTTGTGTGTGTGTCCGTTGATATACAGTATGTGTGTGTGTGTTAGTGTATGTGTGCGTATATACATGCATCCTTTGTGTGTGTGTGTGTGTGTGTGTGTGTTTGTGTATGCACAGTATGTATGTGTGCATCATTTGTGTGTCTATGTAAGTATGTTTGCATGCGTGCATCGTAAATGTGTGAGTAAAGAAGAGTGTGTAGGGCAGGTACTGAGCCACTGAGGCTATCCAATTATAGTTTGGGCCCTACTTTGGCCCGCTGTGTCAGCAACGTCTGTTTCTCTCTGTCACCCTGGAGATTTGAGGACCTACAACCACCATTTTGTTTAATTGCACTTCAGCCCAGCTCTCCCTAAGATGGGGGGTATTATTTTCCTTAGGGTGACATTCTGTGTGTCCGATTCAGTCTGGGTTGTGTCTCAGATCTAAGCAATCTGAGTGATCCTAAGTGAGCTTGTCTCTAATTTATATGGACGTCTTTTCATTTATGTAGGCCTATGTATTGCGGCTGTGCTTTATGTGGTTGTGGAGAAGCGATGAACCCTGGTGCTCAGCCCAAGTTGTAACTTAAATAGCTTTTTGTTTTGATGGATATGTCATACTGCATTCGTTGTGTAAGATATCATCCTAGCCAAGGAGGAGCTCATAGGCTATCATCTCTGATTCCATGGGAAAAGTTTATCCTGATATGATAGGAGGACAAAGACTATGCAACTCTGTAACTTCACCTTCGCATCTGAAAACTGTGCTTAGATCGGTGGTTCCCAACAACCACTACCCTGACAAAGCCTTTGGTGGTTAAAGTGGTTGTTGTTAATATTCAGGGTTCAAACAGTACTCCTTCTTTTGGCACTGTATGGTAAGGGAGGGAGATAATGTACAGCTTCCTAGGAGTACGAGGAGAGAGAGAGAGATAAAGAGAGAGGGATGAAGTGAGAGAGAGAAAGAGAGAGAGAGAGAGCGAGAGAGAGAGGGAGAGAGAGAGAGAGAAAGTAGCAAAGCAGTAAGGCAGTCAGGAAAGTAAGGGAGTGTGACGGTGCTGAAAACAGAAACAGCAGGGTGACTGTTGCCATTTAGCAATTTAGCAACAGGGGTAGGTCCCCCTATCGTTAGCCTCTCTCTCTCTCTTGCTCTCCCTCTCCCTGTGGGTTGGTAAATGAGGGGTGGAGGCCTCGAACACACTGATTATTCAGGCAGACTGGGGCTCTTGAGAGGTTAAACACATTTAAACACACACCATTACTGAGTCAGAGGTGTAGTCTAGGAACAGTAAATCTGTTTTCTCAACCTGATTCGACCTGTTCATAATGTGTGTTCATACAAGTGTTCATAATATACACACTAGTTAGCTGGCTAACATCTGTGCAATCATTACAGAGAAAGAGGGATTTGTGCAATCGTTTGTGTACTGTAGAGAGAGCTCACCATAAATACCTACAAAGACAAAAGAAGTTGCATGAATAAAGTTAGAATAGTAGTAATTATACATGGGTTTTATGTAGTGCTTTTTAATGTCCTAAAGCCACTTTAAAGTTAGGTTGAATTTAAGTGAACTTAGGTCAAGTTCAACCAAAGTTCAATGAAATATACCATAATTGAATCAAATGTAGAGTCTAGTATAGGGTCGAAACGTGTTTTTCTTTCCTCAGTGCTCAATTTACTCATTGTCAGTGTGGTTTTCTGGTGAGAGAAAACAGTTGGTTTGATTGTTGTGTGGTGGGGTCACACTTATGTCACAGACAATCTCTTCCCCGGGGAGGGGGGGGTGTGTGTGTGTGTGCTGTGTGTGGTGTGTGTGTGGTGTGTGTGTGTGTGTGTGGTGTGTGTGTGTGTGTGTGTGTGTGGTGTGGTGTGTGTGTGTGTGTGTGTGTGTGTTTGTGTGTGTGTGTGTGTGTTGTGGTGTGCGGGCGTGCCTATGAATATGTGTGTCGATTATCTGGGTTACGAACGTGTAACAACGGAGACACATGGAAGACCTGTCCAAGTTATTTTATGTGTGTAATTTAAGAATAAGTGTTCAATTCGCAGCGTGTGTCTGTTTCAATCAACAACAAGCCCTTTATTATGACCTTACTGCTACAGTATATGTCTGCCTGAACATTACTCACACATTTAATTCAACTTTTGTGGCCTTAATTTAAAGCACGTGTCAAACTCATTCCACGGAGGGCTGAGTGTCTCCGGGTTTTCACTCCTCCCTTGTACTTGACTGATGAACTAAGGCCACTAATTAGTAAAGAACTCCCCTCACCTGGTTGTCTAGGTCTTAATTAAAAGGAAAACCCTGCGGACACTAGGCCTTCCATGGAATGAGTTTGACACCACTGCCTTAAAGGGATAGTTCAACCATTGATGCTTTAAGTTTCATGACAAGCTAGCTATGTTTGTCACAAGTGTCTGAAGGTAAAAAAAAAGATTGTGACTAAGGACAAAAAATATAACTTTTAAGGGATCACAACTAACTGACTAAGTTATTTTGATGCTGATTTATGTATGCTAAATATAAGCATGCCTGGTGTCAGTTTACATCCATTGTTTTTACGTCAAAACATGCTAATGCTAGCATTAGATGACAGTGTATTTGGGTACTTGAAAGCGCTATTTGAAACCCATACATATGTAGCCTATTATAATATTAAACTTAACAGACGTTTAAATAAACATGTTTATTTCAGTCCCTCCTACATGGCTAATAGACAACTTTCATCGTATTGAAACAAGTATTTTTATCATGTAGTTGGTGAGCACTTTACCATAGCATGACTTTACTCTAGCTGCTTTAAAATATCAGGGCTATGACAATGCACTGTCAAAAAAAATCATACAGTTATGAATATAACTACTGTTTCCTGAAGGAGGAAAGGAGGTATAGCATGCTATGGGGAGTCAACGACCAATCATATTTACCTGAAGAAAAGTCACGCCCAACGGGCCAATGGATGCTGAGCCCGCCCTCAGAATCCCCGCCTTCCTGGCTATAATACCAGGGATCACATTAATTTCCTCAATTCGGTACAGCTCTTTTGCGAGCCCAAATCCCCTGACAGTGCGGGGCCAAAATATGTCATATGCCGTTCCCTTAGGAAGTGCCCTACCCCAAGCTGGATTAGTGAAACAGACAAAAAGCTGGTCACGAACGTGGATATTCTTGGTCCTATCCATATACGTGCGTAAAGTGCGCACCGGACACAGGCCATGCAACCTCCATTGTTCACTTCAAGCAAACGGAGGAGGGGACCTGTAAGACATAGCCAGGGACCTGTAAGACATAGGCATAACATTGGGAGCAAAAGCTGCATTAGGACGTACTGTAACATCACTTTGTAGTCACCAGGCGCAAACTCCTAACAGGAATGTGTACTGATAGAGTGTGGAGATCCAAGGCTATGAGCAGGGCAGTCTTGTAGGAAAGGACCTTCAGGTCCTCAGACTCCAATGGTTCAAACGGAGGCTCACACAGAGCGTCCAGGACCAAAGCCAGGTCTCAGGTTGGTGCCATATGCTTTGACACTGGTCTGAGCCGACGTACACCTTTTAGGAACCGCACCACCAGATGATGACACCCCGGGGTAGAGCCGTCAATCCCTACATGACACGCCGAGATTGGCTGCCATATAAACCTTCAATGTGAAAAAATAAAGGCCCTTCACAAAAACCTCTTGAAAGAACATCAAAATGTCCACCAAAGAACTCTGAAAAGGAAAAACTCCTTTAACGTGACACAAACACTCAAACCCCAAGCCGTCAAATCCAACAATTCAGGGTCCAAAACCACAGATTACATATATGTGCTTGTGGGTGCCAAACAATTCCATGCACCTGGGACAATAGATCCCGACGACATGGAACCCTTCACGGGTCCCCGCCGAATAAGCGGATGCTTGTTAATGTTGTCGAACATTAGCAACACAATCTGTCCCGCCAACATCAGAAGGAAATGTTTCAGCGCTAACAAAACAGTCTGTAGCTCTAGCTAATTGATATGCAGTACACTTTGCACTGCCCACACACAGCGCTTCCAGTAAGGATGCGTCTGTAGTGATCACCCTGCGGGACCCTACCCAGCCCATGAGAATCCCCTACAACAGCAGTCTCCGGTCCCACCAAGGAGTCAACACCCTTAGGCACGACGGGGATAACTTGAGCAACCGATGGCAGTGACAAGATTCATCAAGCCGCATAGCAATCACCCAGTGCTGAAACAGACACATCAACAGAAGCCCCAGAGGCACCACAGCTATCATAGAGGCCATCAGACACAATACCCACAGGCACAAGCAAAAAGGCACAGAGTGCCCCAACTGAAACCATGCCAGACAGTGACAGAATGCGACTCTCCTCTGCTGGGACAAAATTGCATGATTCAGGACCAAAATGAGACCCAGAAACTGAATTTTCTGAGCTGGAGTCAAACGGCTTTTCTGATGATTCACTATGAACAGCTGAGACTGAATATGAGAAACCAGTGTGTCATGGTGGAGTTCCACCTGTTCCCGCAACTCTGGACCAGCCAAGCATCCAGATATGCCAATACTCTGATCAGCTAGCACCGCACCAGTGTCAAAGCTGCCTCCACCACCATAGAAACAGTGTGGGGAGATAGAGAGAGCCTGAAAGGCAGGACCAGAAACTCATAGGCCACAACCTCGAAATGAAACCTCAACTTTCTGTGGGGTGAAAATACGCATCCTTCAGATCAATGGACGTGAACCCGCTGGGACGCACCGACTGCAATAACCGACGAAGTGTGAGCATTTTGAACTTGCAAACCTTGAATGTGCTCATTTAAAACATGAAAGTCCATGATGGAACGCAACGTTCCATTGCTTTTGGGAACTAAGAAGTACCGGCTGTACCAACCGCTCTATACTTCTGACACGAGGACCACCCAAATAGCCTGCTTTTGAAGGAGAGAGGAAATCTCCTCTCTCAAGACAGGAGCTAGGAATTCGGGGACCATTGATGCAATGATGCCACGAAAAGGAGGGCGCACATCGAACTACAGACCGTACCCTCTCGTTACCTTCCTCATCACCCATGATGAAATTGCGCATGCACGCTGCCAGTCTCCTATACATTATCTCCTGAAGGGGCAGAGCACCACCCTGAGGACTTGTTTGTTTTCATATCCACCACTCTTGACAACCGTGCGTCTGAATGTGGGAAAGGAACTGTGTTTATTATGCCCACACCTGTATGATACCACACTTTCGATACCCCTGAACAAAATTTTGTGGTACCACCGTTCAGATACCCAACCCAGACTAGGTTTGGGGACTTCAGCATCCAGTAACTTGCCCCTATTGACCCGAGCCACTTGTGAGCCCTATTGTCACAGTAAATACTTGGGGAGTAGGGCCCCACTGAGCCACCACCGTCGCCTTCATACTTTCCCCACAGACAGGATAGTACAGCGGGACAGATGCAGCACAAAATCAGCCGTAGCCTCGGATTTCGTTGAGAAGCTCTGAAACCGGCTTCCCTGCCTCCATGGTCTTATTCAGCTCCTGCAACAAATCAGTATCATACATCAGCAGCATTGTGACCACATTCAATGAACGAGCTGCCACATCCTCAGCCTGGTACACTTTGTCCATCTGATTTGCCAGAGAACCGGCACAGTTTATTCGAAAGCACCGTGCTTGGATTTACCCCCTTGTTAGCCTCTGGAGTAACTCGGCGGTGTGCTTAAGAGGACTGCCTCCTCCATACCCTCTATATTCATGATTTTGTCTGGTAGCACCAGCCTGGCTGAATGAGGGAATCTCAGGTTGCCTTTAGCTTATCTGTAAAATCTTTAAATGGGGGTTAGTGATTCTTCACCACTGCAGGGACAGGAGATAAATACTAGTGATGTTACGTTTGATACCGGAGCTCCGAGGCATGTGTCAAAATCGCTAAGCAGCTAACTTTGAAGCAGCGTGCCGATGCGTGTAACATTTTATCTGAATTACATCATCAATGACATCCAAAGAATCATTTGATTGTGTGCTTTTTCTAAACGTGTGTTGGAAAATGCTAGATTCCACTGATTTCGCTGTGGTTCCGGTGCTTTCTTTGATTCTAAGCTACTTTCAAACACCAACCTCTACTGCACATATCAAAGCTGCAGGCTAAAGTTAAATCGAGACTTGGCTTCCTCTATTGTAATTGCTCCTCTTTCACCCCAGCTGCCAAACTAACCCTGATTCAGATGACCATCCTACCCATGCTAGATTATGGAGACGTAATTTATAGATCGGCAGGTAAGGGTGCTCTTGAGCGGCTAGATGTGCTTTACCTTTACCATGTGCTTTACCAATGCTCCTTATAGGACACATCACTGCACTCTATACTCTTCTGTAAACTGGTCATCTCTGTATACACGTCGCAAGACCCACTGGTTGATGCCTATTTATAAAACCCTCTTAGGCCACACTCCCCCTTATCTGAGATATCTACTGCAGCCCTCATCCTCCACATACAACACCTGTTCTGCCAGTCACATTCTGTTAAAGGTCCCCAAAGCACACACATCCCTGGGTCGCTCGTCTTTTCAGTTCGCTGCAGCTAGCAACTGGAACGAGCTGTAACAAACACTCAAACTGGACAATTATATCTCAGTCTCTTCATTCAAAGACTCAATCATGCACTCTTACTGACAGTTGTGGCTGCTTTGCGTGATGTATTGTTCTCTCTGCCTTCTTGCCATTTGTGCTGTTGTTTGTGCCCAATAATATTTGTACCATGTTTTGTGCTGCTACCGTGTTGTGTTGCTACCATGTTGTTGTCATGTTGTGTTGCTACCATGCTGTGTTGTCATGTGTTGCTGCCATGCTATGTTGTAGTCTTAGGTCTCTCTTTATGTAGTGTTGTGTTGTCTCTGTTGTCGTGATGTGTGTTTTGTCCTATATTTGTACTTAATTTATTAATCCCAGCACCCGCACCGGCAGGAGGCCTTTTGCCTTTTTGGTAGGCCGTCATTGTAAATAATATTTATTTCTTAACTGACTTGCCTAGTTTATTAAAGGTGAAATAAGACAACATGTAAAAAATAAATAAATACTGGACACCTTACTTACAAATATAGTTAGGATTTTGTACAATGTTTTTCACCACTCCGGTAGCTTAGCAGGTAGAGTAGGGAACTATGGAACTTTTAGGGACATGAGGTTATGAGGTCAAATCCTGTTGAAAACATACTATTTGAAAATGTTCTATGTGAAGCCACACTTTCTGCACGGTTGTTCAAATAATGCTTTATTTAGTATAGTACAAGCTTCTGTCTGCCTCTTAAGCTGACAGTCCTTGAAATCAGACAGACTTTTAAAAATATATATCTTTAGATTACTTATTTTAAATGATTTCCCACAGTTTCTAGGTCAGAAGACAACAATCCAGACCTTCCGAGGACCATGTAAACGTCCTCTGTCGAATAAACGTATATTTGCCACCCTCTGGTGGTTGGCTGCATCATTACATCGATTTATATCACATCACTGCAACTTTACATCAGAGGCGTGGTCCTTAGAAAAACATTTATCCAGCTCAACTGCTCCACGGCACATACATGGCAAAGCAATTACTGAATTTGTATTGAGCAGGCGGATCTAAATACATCACTTTCATAGCTCTACGATATAGAATGTGACCTACACACTTCCTTAAACCTAAAATATGTAAAGAAGTAATTTTGCGTGGAAGTCAAACATTTGTTTTACATCAGAGGCAGACACATTGCATATGCTCAGAATGACAATATCAAGACCTTTACTCAGCCCTTCTCCCATTGCCTATAGGGATGAACACTGTTTAAATGAGCCAAATGTTGATTTAGACATTCACAAATGTAACAGATTTTGACTGTCACTAATGTGACTAATGATACTGTATGTTTCGTATAGTAATAAAGAAGGTGAAATATTTTTGCTAACAGATTATAACTATATATGGACATATTATGAAGTATGAAAATACTTATTCATTCACAATTGTATTTTATTTGACTATCATACAGTATTTGGATGTTTTATTACGATTTTATTGTGTACGAGATCTTATGGGTTGAAAAGTCTTTTTTTCTCAGACATAAATAAACAATTAAAGGTGAAAGCCAAAGGTCATAGCTTTCTGGGAGGGAACACTGCTACAAAATATTGATGACTAAAGCCATAGCAAAGCAGTGCAAAATGCCTGTCAGCTCAACTGGTTTTAACACCTCAATCACACTGCATTTTGAGACAAATTAATTTCCAATGGAACACTGTGGTTTTATTTTATTTAACTAGGCAAGTCAGTTAAGAACAAATTCTTATTTACAATGATGGCCAATTATGTGCCACCCTATGGGACTCCCAATCACAGCCAGATGTAGCCTGGATTTGAACCAGGTACTGCAGTGACTCCTCTTGTAGTGTCTTAGACCACTGTGCCACTAGGGAGCATTTGCCTTGCATCATTCCGTTGCTGAGGCAGTTGCAGTGTGTTCTGTGTGGTGCATAAGTTGGATTTATCTATCTATTTATCTATGCGGGGAGGCAAACGCTCCCGAGTGGCACAGTCGTCTAAGACACTGCATCTCAGTGCAAGAGGTGTCACTGCAGTACCTGGTTCGAATCATGGCTGTTATTAAACTGTATGCGTAGACGTCTTGACAGAAAGGGTAGCAGAAGGTGAATGTTCAACTTTTGTTGCACACATATCCAAATGATGCTGCCTACCATTTTGCGCAATGTACTTACTATGAATATGGTATGTTGTTGTCCCACCTAGCTATCTTAAAATGAATGTACTAAGTGTAAGTCGCTCTGATTAAGAGTGTCTGCTAAATGACTAAAATTTAAATCTAATCAAATGCTGCTATTTATTGCCGACCAGCAGATGTCACTAATGTGCATTGTGAACAGATAATGACGCTCCGAGTAATGAACCGTTTTTCTTCGCAATTTGGTGAAAGCGCTGAAGCCCTCAGAGAGCCTCAGTTTCCCATCACGTGTAAATACCTTCCCCCAAACCTGGAGGAACTCCACTGTGGGGGAGAAGACAGCCAATCCACCCCCAGGTGGGCTGCCGCCCTACGACACAGCTCCATCAAAGGCTAATTTAAAAAATATATATATTTCATCTTTATTTAACCAGGTAGGCTAGTTGAGAAAAAGTTGTCATTTACAACTGCGACCTGGCCAAGATAAAGCAAAGCAGTTCGACACATACAACAACAAAGAGTTACACATGGAACAAACAAACATACAATCAATGATACAGTAGAAAAGTCTATATACAGCATGTGCAAATTAGGTAGGATAAGAGAGATAAGGCAATACATAGGCAATGGTGGCAAAGTAATTAAACACTGAAATGGTAGGATGTGCAGAAGATGAATGTGCAAGTTGAGATACTTGGGTGCAAAGGAGCAAGATAAATACAGTATGGGGATAAGGTAGATTGGATGGGCTATTTACAGATGAGCTATGTACAGGTGCAGTGATCTGTGAGCTGCTCTGACAGCTGGTGCTTAAAGCTAGTGAGGGAGGTAAGAGTCTCCAGCTTCAGAGATTTTTGCAGTTCGTTCCAGTCATTGGCAGCAGAGAACTGGAAGGAGAGGCGGCCAAAGGAGGAATTGGCTTTGGGGGTGACCAGTGAGATGTACCTGCTGGAGCGCGTGCTATGGGTGGGTGCTGAGTGAGTGACCAGTGAGCTGAGATAAGGCGGGGCTTTACCTAGCAGAGACTTGTAGATGACCTGGAGCCAGTGGGTTTGGCGACGAGTATGAAGTGAGGGCCAGCCAACGAGATCATACAGGTCGCAGTGGTGGGTAGTATATGGGGCTTTGGTGACAAAACGGATGATAGACTGTGATAGACTGCATCCAATTTGTTGAGTAGAGTGTTGGAGGCTATTTTGTAAATGACGTCGCCGAATTCGAGGATCGGTAGGATGGTCAGTTTTACAAGGGTATGTTTGGCAGCATGAGTGAAGGATGCTTTGTTGCGAAATAGGAAGCCGATTCTAGATTTAATTTTGGATTGGAGATGTTTAATGTGAGTCTGGAAGGAGAGTTTACAGTCTAACCAGACACCTAGGTATTTGTAGTTGTCCACATTATCTAAGTCAGAACTGTCCAGAGTAGTGATGCTGGACGGGCGGGCAGGTGCTGGCAGCGATCGGTTGAAGAGCATGCATTTAGTTTTACTTGCATTTAAGAGCAGTTTGAGGCCACAGAAGGAGAGGTGTATGGCATTGAAGCTCATCTGGAGGTTTGTTAACACAGTGTACAACGAAGGGCCAGAAGTATACAGAATGGTGTCGTCTGCGTAGAGGTGGATCAAAGAATCAATAGCAGCGAGAGCGACATCATTGATGTATACAGAGTAAAGAGTCGGCCCAAGAATTGAACCCTGTGGCACCCCCATAGAGACTGCCAGAGGTCCGGACAACAGGCCCTCCGATTTGACATACTGAACTCTATCGGAGAAGTGAACCAGGCGAGGCAATCATTTGAGAAACCAAGGCTGTTGAGTCTGCCAATAAGAATGTTGTGATTGACAGAGTCAAAAGCCTTAGCCAGGTCGATGAAGACGGCTGCACAGTAATGTCTCTTATCGATGGCGGTTATGATATCATTTAGGACTTTGAGCGTGGCTGAGGTGCACCCATGACCAGCTCTGAAACCAGATTGCATAGCGGAAAAAGTACGGTGAGATTCGAAATGGTTGGTAATCTGTTAGTTAACTTGGCTATCAAAGACCTTAGAAAGGCAGAGTAGAATATGTATAGGTCTGTAGCAGTTTGAGTCTAGATTGTCTCCCCCTTTGAAGAGGGGGATGATCGCGGCAGCTTTCCAATCTATGGGAATCTCAGACGATACGAAAGAGAGGTTGAACAGGCTAGTAATAGGATTTGCAACAATTTCGGCAGATCATTTTAGAAAGAGAGGGTCCAGATTGTCTAGCCCGGCTGATTTGTAGGGGTCCAGATTTTGCAGCTCTTTCAGAACATCAGCTATCTGGATTTGAGTGAAGGAGAAGTGGGGGAGGTTTGGGCGAGTTGCTATAGGGAGCGCAGGGCTGTTGACCGGGGTAGGGGTAGCCAGGTGGAAAGCATGGCCAGCCGTAGAAAAATGCTTATTGAAATTCTCAATTATTGTGGATTCATCGGTAGTGACAGTGTTTCCTAGCCTCAGTGCAGTGGGCAGCTGGGAGGAGGTGCTCTTATTCTCCATGGACTTTACAGTGTCCCAGAAGTTTCTTGAGTTTGTACTACAGGATGCAAATTTCTGTTTGAAAAAGCTAGCCTTAGCTTTCCTAACTGCCTGTGTATATTGGTTCCTAACTTCCCTAATAAGTTGCATATTCGATGCTAATGCAGAACGCCACAGGATGTTTTTGTGCTGATCAAGGGCAGACAGGTCTGGAATGAACCAAGGGCTATATCTATTCCTATTTCATTTTTTTTTGAATGGAGCATGCTTATTTAAGATGGTGAGGAAGGCACTTTTAAAGAATAACCAGGCATCCTCTACTGACGGGATGAAGTCAATGTCATTCCTGGATACCCCGGCCAGGTCAATTAGAAAGGCCTGTTCGCAGAAGTGTTTTAGGGAGCATTTGACAGTGATGAGGGGTGGTCGTTTGACCGCAGATCCAATACGGATGCAGGCAATGAGGCAGTGATCGCTGAGATCTTGGTTTGGAAACAGCAGAGGTGTATTTGGAGGGCAAGTTAGTTAGGATGATATCTATGAGGGTGCCCGTGTTTACGGATTTGGGGTTGTACCTGGTAGGTTCATTAATAATTTGTGTGAGATTGAGGGCATCAAGCTTAGATTGTAGGATGGCCGGGGTGTTAAGCATGTCCCAGTTTAGGTCACCTAGCAGGACGAGCTCAGAAGATAGATTGGGAGCAATCAATTCACATTTGGTTTCCAGGGCACAGCTGGGGGCAGAGGGTGGTCTATTGCAAGCGGCAACGGTGAGAGACATATTTCTGGAAAGGGGAATTTTTTGAAGTAGAAGCTCGAATTGTTTTGGTACAGACCTGGATAGTAAGATAGAACTCTGCAGGCTATCTCTGCAGTAGATTGCAACACCGCCCCCTTTGGCAGTTCTATCTTGGCGGAAAATGTTATAGTTAGGGATGGAAATTTCAGGGTTTTTGGTGGTTTTCCTAAGCCAGGATTCAGACACGGCTAAGACATCCGGGTTGGCAGAATGTGCTAAAGCACTGAATAAAGCAAACTTAGGGAGTAGGCTTCTAATGTTAACATGCATGAACCCAAGGCTTCTACGGTTACAGAAGTCAACAAATGAGAGCACCTGGGGAGTAGGAGTGGAGCTAGGCACCTCAGGTCCTGGATTAACCTCTACATCACCAGAGGAACAGAGGAGAAGTAGGATAAGGGTGCGGCTAAAGGCTATAAGAACTGGCCGTCTTCGGAACAGAGAGTAAAGCACGTTCGGAACAGAGAGTAAAGGGAGCAGGTTTCTGGGCACGATAGCATAGATTCAAGGCACAATGTACAGACAAAGGTATGGTAGGAAGAGAGTACATTGGAGGTAAACCTAGGCATTGAGTAATGAAGAGAGAGATATATCTCTAGAGACGCTTAAACCAGGTGATGTCACCGCATATGTGGGAGGTGGAAATAAATGGTTGGTTAAGGCATATTGAGCAGGGTTAGAGGCTCTACAGTGAAATAAGACAGTAATCACTACCCAGGACAGTAATGGACAAGGCATATTGATATTAGGGAGAGGCATGCGTAGCCGAGTGATCATAGGGGTCCAGTGAGTGGTTGGGCTGACTGGGGACACGGCGATTCAGACAGTTAGCAGGCCGGTGCTAGCAAGCTAGCAGTTAGCAGGCCGGGGCTAGCCAGCTAGCATAAGGGCCTTAGAGGGACGTCGCGATGGGGGAAAAGTCTGTTTTTGCCTCCTCGTGCGGTGACGTCGATAGACCAGTCGTGGAATTAGTAGGGTTCCAAGTAGCAGAGGGGTCCAAGTCCAATTGGCAAAATGGGTATAGTGGTCCAAGAAACTGGCCGATGGAACGGCTAACAGTCCAATATGCTATAGATAGCTAGCAGGCCGCGGTTAGCAGAATGGGCCTTCAGGGGACGTCGCGCCTGAGGGGCCTGTTGGGATCCTCGGGCAGATTATGTCGGTATTCCAGTCGTGAAGGATCGGTGGGGTTCCGTGCCCCGTATCGGCAGTAGAAGGGGTCCGGATATTATAGCCGAGGAGTGTGCTTCAGGAGTAGCCCAGGAGCCCTAGCCGGGAGATGGGTCTAGCATGGGCTAGCTCCAGGCTAGTTGGTGCTTGCTCCGGGACGGAAASGTTAGCCAGGAGTAGTCAACCCGGGTTSCGGTTAGCTAGCTGCCATGATCCAGATGAATGGGTTCAGAGTTTGCGGTAGGAATCCGGGGATATGGAGAGAAAAATAGGTTCGGTATGCTCTGGTTTGAAACGCGTTGTACGAACTGGGGAGAGCTTTCCGAGCTAAAGGTTAGCCGACTGATAGCTGATAGCTGGTAGCTAGTTAGCCACCAATTAACCACCAATGGTTCACTCTCCCCTGCCGAATCCAAAGCCAGGGCTTTAGGCTGCCCCAGACTGATGTCATCTGATTCACACTCTGAAAACCCTCCAGAGCCAACCAGGGATAGTATTTCAACCCTTCTGGACACTGCCAGAGAAACTGGAATGAGAAACTGGAATGAGCCTCAATTGGCTGGGATAACACCCCTATCAACTCCAACCAGCGCTGCTGCTCTGTCCTGACTTCTAGCCTTTTTGTAACTTACTCTTTCTTCCCGCTGGCCATCTTACTCAAGCAAGGAGCACTGGCTACACAAGCAGAGCAGAAAGTAGTCAGCTTCTACAAAATAAAAAAAACAATACCAAGACCCAAATCTCGCAACTTCTAGGACAGGTATCATCAACTAGATTCAGCCACGGGGCGATTTGTTGCTTGAGCAGATGGTCGGGGGGCCGGAACATAATTACAAAGAATTTGTAGACTGAAAATTGATCGCTAGAAGCCCAAACAGATATAATGTTTGACTAAAATAATAATTTCAAACCTTCCTTAAATTTATATATGATCACGTGTATCTGTGTTATGCGTAGGAATACTTGGGAACAAATGTCTTAAATTAAAATCACTTGTAGCTGATTTCCTGGTGTTTTTATAGTCTTTTATGTCCAACAACAAAAAAATGTACTCTATACCAATAAATACTATTTTTTTGCTCAGAAAACTTTGGGGGCCAAATAAAACAACCCACGTGCCGCCAGTTGGGGAACCCTAATCTTGGGTGACGACTTGTCTCTCCCCACTAACAGACACCTAAGTTGGAGCAGAATCTCGTACTCATCGTGTGCTTGAAAAGTTTATGTGACTTTCTATTTTCAGGCAAGCTGAAGAGCGAAGAATTTATGAAAATGAATATGAGCCCTGGTATTATAGCCACGGAGGCGGGGCTTCCGAGGGTAGGCTCGTTATCTATTGGCCCATTGGGCGTGATGTCAGTTTTCTTCAGGTGAATATGATTGGTTGTTGACTCCCAATAGTATGTTATACCGAGTGAACTACTGACAGAGAACTGGCTGTTTCAACTCTTTTTATTAAGTAATTGGTTCCACAGCCTTTTTTTTTGTTTACTCAACTTTTCAGTCGAAGTGTTACCTGAACTAAGAGAAATCAGTTGGCCCAAACTTAGCTCCAAAAATTCTGTCAACTTGTCTCATATGTTTATTCAACTAGAAATTGTTATTTCGGCATTTTACCAACAAAAAAAGGCTGTGAAACTAGTTACACACAGCACTTAAAAAAACAACGTTTTCAACTTACATATTTCACATATATGATTACATTGTGAATGCTCATTTGTACAGTAATTATTTTTCAACATGTCCTCACCTGGGATTTGAACTTACAACCTCTATGTTCATGGCATTCAGATCTTCCTGATACATCTCCATGTCTGTGTCAATTATCATTTAATCTGACTACTCTCCCATCATTATTTGAGTTACTTATTTCAGCAATTTTTGGCTTTTCTGTATAGTTGTCTGATGTTGATGGGGTATATTACTCTGTTTAAATGTTACTCCTTAATCACTATGATAAATAACATAGTTATTTGCTTTGAAGTGCAACAACACAGGTAAAATCAGTCATTGACACAGACATGTTGGCATAGCAGGAAGATTAGAATGCCATGAACCAAGAGGTTGTGAGTTTAAATCCCAGGTGAATACATATTGAATATGAATTACTGTATAAATAAGCATGCACAATATAATCATGTGTGTCAAATATGTTAGTTGAAAACATTTTATGTTAAAAGCACTGTTCTCAAGTTGGAGCTAAGTTTGGAAAACTAAGCTTTTTTTAGTTCAATCAATACTTGGACCAAAAAGTTGACTAAAGTAAACAAACAAATGGCTGAAGAACCACTTACTTAATAACAATTTGAATCTCTTGATTCCAACATCCTTGTTTGTAGCATGTGACTAGAAAGGCAGAAATGTTTTTTAGTTTCATGATGGAAATCCAAATATCCTGTGTTATTTGTAGATGTATTTGTTTCCCTAAGTGCAACTGACTGAGGTGTGTGTGTGGTCTATCTCAACTCCTGTTTGGCACTCCTGTTGCGTGCACTCCTGCTGCTTTGATGCTGATCGACCGTGTGTGTGTTGAGAGAGAGAGAGAATCAACAGGGGATTYCTTTTGGGCAAGTCTTGGCTATGCCTGTGATGGAGTGCCAGGAATGGACTCTGGCCTAAATGTTTTATGAATCAAAGTTCATTCGGGTCTTTCATTTATTTCGTTTCTAGGACGGCCTGACCGGTTCTTTTGGTTAAAGTGTGCCAACACTGAGTGTTTGTGTGCGTTTGGGGGTTTTGTTTCAACATTTTTGTATATAGCCTATGCATGGTTGGTTAGGTTAAAGAGTTGTTTCAAAATGCCCTGTGTTTATTCTTGAATCCATTCCTAGTGATCCAGTTATTTACAAATGTTGTTGTACCAGCAATGTTCTTGTAAGATGCCAAGTAAGAGTGATTTAAGAGTTCTTATTTTGTCATGTTACCAACACCCCAGCAACACCACACCAGGGTCATATTCATTATGGCCAAACGTATACTGTTCGAAAAAAGGGTTCCAAAAGGGTTCTTTGGCTGTCCCCATAGGCGAACCTATTTGGTCCCAGGTAGAACCTTTTTGGTTCCAGGTAGAACCATGTTGGGTTCCATGTAGAACCCTATGTGGAAAGATTGTTCTCCTATGGGGCCAGCCAAAAAAACGTTTTAGGTTCTAGATAGCACCTTTTTTCTAAGAGTCTAGCAACTTTTTAAATGGAAAACGAAAACAGGTAGTCCATCCCTGTCAGTCTGTTTCCTTAGAGTTGTTGCCTAATGAATACAAACCAGTTGTTTGAGCAGACCTATACCCTCACGTTGGCAACAGAGATCATTGTTTTTCCCTTGAAGCCTGGCTTAGCTGACAGTACTTAACATACTGCTGTATGTGGTACATAGGCCTACACTCTGACCACTCATTCTAAACATACACACAGACCTAAACTAGACATTCCTGATGCAAATATCTACACCCCAAAGTAAAGCAGCGAGAGCCAGGACGTGGTGGTCAGAGAGAACAGGGGAAAATGAGTTTGTTCTTATTCTAACTATGCCACTCATGGTCACCAAAATACCACCTACGCACACACATGCACGCACACACAAAGATTTACTGTTTCACAACACAGATGGGCCTTTCTGTAGGCTGACATATTTGTCAATGTAAGTGTATTTATACTTCTTGACATCCGTACGGCCAGTATGTCAGGTACAGATGCTTCTCGGACATAACTGGTACTGTCTGTGTCCATGTACACAAACAGCACATGCCCACCAAGGTGGCTTTTGTTTTTGACAATGTGTTTGGCTGTAATTCTGTGTGGCATGGACCATATTAACCAAATGTTAGGCCAGTTTGTGAGGTGTAGGGAATGCTTCACCCATCTGTGTTCATCAACAACACATGCCCACCGATATGACTAATAAACTGTGTGTGTGTGGGGGTATCATTTTGTGTGGCATGGATCATATTATCCAAACACCAGATATCTACAGTGTGTGGGTATCATTCTGTGTGGCATTAACCAAGCACCAGTGGTGGAAAAAGTACCCAATAGTCATACTTTAGTAAAGTAAAGATACTTTAAAAGAAAATGACTCAAGTAAAAGTGAATGTCGCCCAGTAAAATACTACTTCAGAAAAAGTTTTAAAGTATTTGGTTTTTAATGTACTTAAGTACCAAAAGTAAATGTAATCACTAAAATATACTTAAGTATCAAAAGTAAAAGTATAACTCATTTCAAAGCACGGTTTTCTTGATTTTTAAAAAATGTACGGATAGCCAGGGGCGCACTTCAACACTCGGACATCCTTTACAAACGAAGCATTTGTGTTTAGTGAGTCTGCCAGATCAGAGAGTAGTAGGGATGACCGGGGATGTTCTCTTGATAAGTGGGTGAATTAGACCAGTTTCCTGTCTGGCTTAGCATTCAACATGGAACTAGTACTTTTGGGTGTCACAGAAAATGTAAGGAGTAAAAAGTACATTATTTTCTTTAGGAATGTAGTGGAGTGAAAGTAAAAGTTGTCAAAAATATAAATAGTAAAGTAAAGTACAGATACCCCAAAAAACGAATTAAGTAGTACTTTAAAGTATTTTTACCTAAGTACTTTACACCACTGCCAAACACATGACACAGTTGTCTTCTACAAACGCTGATTCTGTAGGCAAGATTTAGTCATCTCACCTCACAGGAATAACATGTGTTTCATGAAACCTCAACTAGTAAACAGAAGAGATACTAACATCCTTTCTTAATGTTCCTGTTTCTTCACAGGAAAATCTGGGACACCAAGGTTGCTGATCCATCCACAAGGTAAGACCTAGTCAACGTTTGAACATCTCAACTAACTACAAATCATTTTTTTCTCCAGATGTTGATCATTTTGTATTATCATTTTGTATTATAATGCCTTGTGAGTTTTAAATGTGCTTATAATGCATTATGTAGAGTGTTTAAATGAAGTGTTACTGGACAGTTCTTGTCTTGTTCCTCTCCTTCATGGAACTGACATGACAGACGTTAGCTATGCACAGGTTATGTGTTATAAAGCGCTATATGACATTTATGACCTCTTCTCTCCCAATTCCTAGGCTGAGCCTCATGGCTCGTAAAAAGGGTTTCTGGGTAGAGAAGGTTCACTGCCTGGGGTCAGAGACCAGCCTATCAGAGTGTCACGCTCAGCTGTCCATTCCACATAGCCCCACCCCCTGTAAGAGTGGGAGACATGCGGTGGCGAGGTGTGTACCGGGACCGCAGTTTGCACGTATGTCATCTGGAAGACCCCAGGTACCCCACCCAATTGTGGTAAGAGACAGGTACACGCACACATAAAAACATAGACACACACACACATCATGCATCACTGTGCTAAGAGCCAAGTCCTAGACACTTTTCCTGTGTTCTGCACAAACATAAGATACAAAAAACATTCTTAGACAATAATACAGTCTAGTCATACATGATGCTGACACTCTCTGTCTCTCTCTGTCTTTCTGTCTCTCTGTCTCTCTGTGTCTCTCTCTCTCTTTCTCTGTCTTCCGGTCTCTCGCTGTCTCTCTCGCTCATTCTGACTCTCTCTCGCTCTCTCTCTCCTCTCTCCCTCTAGCCGGTGCGTCTGAAGGCTGGCCCCAGGCTGGGTGAGGGCCGGGTGGAGGTGCTGAAGGAGGGGAAGTGGGGGACCATCGTAGACCACGTGTGGAACCGAGTCTCAGCTAGCGTGGTGTGCAGGGAGCTGGGCTTCGGAACCGCCAAAGAGGCCCTCACTGGAGCTTACATGGGACAAGGTAGGGTAGGACTCCCTCTCTATCTGTTATTCTCTGTCTTTTTGTCTCTCTGTCTCTCTCTGTCTGACTCTTTGTCTGTCCTACAGGGGTCAAGGTTTGACTTTTATTCTGACTGGCAAAGGAAAAAGTTCACTCCGGTTGTGCCACGTGAACATGGAAGTTGTGTTTTTACCAGTTTCTCCCATTTCATCCTGCCCTATAGGGTTCAGGGTCTTAGGCACAGGCACCTGAGAAAACACACCCATGTATATGTCTCTGTACTCTGTGTACCTTAGGCTGTTTGAGATTCCATGTGAGTCAGAGGAACTTTTCCAGCCATGCTTAGGACTTATCTTAGGACTCTACGCTCGTCTGCCGCTGAATGGTCTGAGAATGTATTTGTTTGTGAGCCTGAGGGTGCTGATCTGTGGTTCACACACTGTTAGCGGATTTCCCCTCTTCTCCACCATGGTCACTGCAGCTGTATGTGTGTGTGTGTGTGTGTGCGCACGTGTGTGTGCTTGGGCAGCTGGAGGGCTCAGTGTATATGGCTCAGTTCACAGCCGAAAGCTCCTCAAAGGAATGGAGTCAGCAATCTCAGCTCCACCAAGACGTGCACACGCAAACATGCACACACACAGCTGTGCATTTTTTCATATATTTTTTATTTCCTAATATGCGACAGCCACCAGCTGTTCTTATCACCTAGCCACGGGTCTTTCCCTGTTCTAGACGGGAGAAGTCTTGGTGGAGCAAGGAGTGGATTGGTAGGGTTTATAGTTTGTGCTGATAAACCCCATAGCTGAAAAAGGGATATGTAACAGCACCTGATCTCTAAATAAACCTTGGTGGCTTTATATTGAACTAAAGTGTTTTCAGAAAGTAATCATACCCCTTGACTTATTCCACATTTTGTTGTGTTTCAGCCTGAATTCAAAATGGATTAAATATAGATTTTTTTCACCCGTCTGTACACTGAATACCCCATAATGACAAAGTGAAATAATGTTTTTAGAAAATGTAGCAAATTTATTGAAAATGGAATACATAAATATCTAATAAGTATTCACATCCCTTTGCTATGACATTCAAAATTGAGCTCGGGTGCATCCAATTTACCTTGATCATCCTTCAGATGTCACTACAACTTGGTGGAGTCCACCTGTAACCAAGTCAATTGTTTGGACATGATTTAGAAAGAAACACACCTGTCTATATAAGGACCCACAGTTGACAGTGCATGTCAGAGCAGAAACTAGGGTCCAAGGAACTGTCCATAGATCTCCAAGATATAATTGTGATGAGGCATATTATCTGGGAAAGTGTATAAAACAATTTCTAGAGTGTTGAACAATTCCAAAGGCATTTTCATTGGGAAATTGAAAAATATGGAACTACCCAGACTCTGCCTAGAGCTGGCCGTCCAACCAAACTGACCAACCGGGCAAGAATTTATGCAGCAGCGTACAAGACATTTTGAACTCACCTTGTTGTGCTGTGCTCACTTGAACAGGAAGGTGGTGCAACGGTCCTTCTTGTGGGCTCTAGAAGGAGTCCCAAAATCCTGACTTGGATTTCCGAGTTAGATGACCGTTGAAAATAATTTTTCGTATTTTCCCTGTCGGAGCTAGTTTTATCTAAGTTCCCAGTTGTCTTGAACTCACAAGTCTGAGATTTCCCAGTTCCGAGTTTCCAGTTGTTTTAAATGCAGCAGAAGTCATGCTGGATGGACAGCATGGACAATTTATTCAAACTTGTGTGGCCCATGGCGTTACCCCCTTTTTCGTGATATCCAATTGGTAGTTACGATCTTGTCTCATCGCTGCAACTGCTCTACGGACTCAGTGAAGGTCGAGAGTCAAGCCACACTGCTTCTTGACGCACTGCTCGCTTAGCCCGGAAGCTAGTCGCACCAATGTGTTGGAGGAAACACTGATGACCGAAGTCCGCTAGAGCATGATGAGACAAGGAAATCCCGGACGGCCAAACCCTCCCCTAACCTGGACGATGCTGGGCCAATTGTGCGCCGTCTCATGGGTCTCCCGGTCACACATGGCTGTGACACACCTGGCTGCAGTGGCACCTTAGCACTTATTGTTGAATTTGCGATTTCTAACTTGTTGTGTAATGTTTATGTACAATGGTTGATGAGCACCGATACATTTTATCTATAATTTCTCTTCACATGACAAGGATTAAAAAGTATTTGCCAGTAGATTGTCGACTTGACGCATGATGATGACTGCTAGCTAAGATTTTGAAAGTATGATGTTGACATGATCAGTCCAATCAAAGCTACTGTAGATATAATGTGATTTGATGTAATTTTATCTGTGGCCAATGACCTTGAGCCTTCTTGGATGTGCACTTCTAACGTCTATGGCAGCACCCAACGGGCTTGAATTTTATTTAGCTCTATCTGTAGGTTTTGCTGTGACGTAGTCTCCCCATGAGTGTGAGAACACTGAGCCAATCACGGCACAAATAGAGAACATTACCAACCCCTACGCTCTGTATTTTCCACTGGCTGCCCCACCATCATAGAAAGCACTGAGCTAGGCTGAAACACCTGCATTTTGGAGCTGCCTTACTCAAGAAAGCAAAAAGGAGATCATGTACAGTATGTGGCTTTATTAACTCAAAGATGTTTTTGTTTTTTTACATTGTTTGCAAACTGATATGTGACACGTATTAATGCCAAAATAATAACCATTTATTATACTTTTTTTTTTATATGTGTATATATCTTTTAGCTAAACAGGTGCTCCACCTGCCCTGAATGACGCATAGTGGGGAACATTGTAGATCTTAGCATCCTCATCTCTCACTATTCAACAATCTCTGGTATCAATCAGTCTTCTGCACCTATACTGTAGCCTATTATAACCACACCCATCCTAACCTAATCCCCGCCACAGCCACATCAAAGTACCCCTGTCCCAGATCTTATGGCTGCTACATACTGTAACACCCAGCAGTCTGTGCCTGTGTTGTAATAGTCAAGGCGAAGTGAAAAGCTTTTAATTTTCTCCCAAAATAAGTTAATATTTCCTCCTGATCCAACCACTGGGCTGCTGCTTCAGTAACACCCAGTGTGTGGGTGTGAATGCTTACAATGTCTGTGTTAAGTCTGTTCCCAGACCTGCCTGTAGCATTACTATGTTATGTGCAGCTCTAGCCTCATAGGCTGTCATATCAAATGACAGGTTTAATTTAATAGTTTAATCCTCTCGCCCTGCTTTAAATGCAAGTCCCTAGCTATATCCTGATTGGCAGGGCAATGGGTGTGAGACTTTTCAGCTGTACACACACATGCGCGCACACACACACACACATTACACACTTTCGTAACAGCTGCTTAGCTACAGCCATAGCCGGACTAGGGGACATCTGCCAACACTCTCTATAACATGTTGCTTTTTAGACTTTTTACTGTCTTATATAATTTTGACTGAGTTCTGCAGGCCACATAAACGTATACATGTATGGTGTTGGAAAAAGCCTACATTAAGAGTCCAGATGACAGGACAGAGTCTAACGGACACAGACAGATAGACAGATGCAGACACAGACCAACAGACCGACAGACCGACAGACCGACAGACCGACAGACCGACAGACCGACAGACAGACAGACACGAGACAGACAGACAGACAGACAGACAGACAGACAGACAGACAGACAGACAGACAGACAGACAGACAGACAGACAGACAGACAGACAGACAGACAGACAGACAGACAGACAGACAGACAGACAGCAGACAGATCAGACCACAAGACAGACCGACCGACACAGATAGACAGACCGACACAGATGACCGACACAGATAGACAGACCGACCGAGACCGACCGAAAACCCGGAAGAGACAGACGACAGACAAGACCGACAGAGACAGACCGACAGAGGACAGACCGACAGAGACAGACCGACAGAGACAGACCGACAGAGACAGACCGAGAGAGACAGACGACAGCAGACAGACCGACAGAGACAGACCGACAGAGACAGACGACAGAGACAGACCGACAAGAGACCAGACCGACAGAGACAGACGACAGAGACAGACGACAGAGACAGACCGAAGAGACAGACAGACAGAGACAGACAGACAGAGACAGACCGACAGAGACAGACCGACAGAGACAGACCGACAGAGACAGACAGACAGAGACAGACCGACAGAGACAGACCGACAGAGACAGACAGCCCGACACAGACCAACAGAGACTCAGACAACAGGAAATGTACATTGAATAACTGGTGTTTTTATGTACTGTAGCTTGGTAAGCATGACATGTTCTGGTGAATATCTTGTGTTGTTGTCGTGCAATAGTCTCAATAAATGCAGTAAATGCACGTAAAATGTACAGTCACTAAACATTAGTTTAAATATAGTATTTACAATAAAACATTTTAGATAAATAAACTATGCTATAATTAATGTTAGCACATACAGTACATGCCAATCAAGCAGACAGATTCAAATCTTTAAGACTTTAGGGAGCTGGAAGCGGGATGATTGTGGTTACATAGCTAGTGAGAATAGCCCAAATAGTTGGTTAGTGGTTAGGAGGGAACCCTAGTATTTCCCTCTCTCTGAAGTTAAGCGTGGTTTAGGGAACATTAATTGTGTTTTTCTTTCCGTGGGACTGCTTAATGTTCAGCTGTTTAATCCTATTTGAAGTCCTTTGCAATAAAAACCATATAGGTCTGCCTATGTGTCTTTCAGCCATAGGGTTTGTGACATTTCTCAGTCACGTTGCCTGTACTGATCCCAGTAGCTTTTGGGTGGGGCTGTTTGGGGACACAAATATAGCTCTGTGTGAGTGGCTGGGTGTGTGAGAGACGTGTGGTGTTAACAGTGTGTCTGAATGTGTGTGTTTAATGTGAGTATGTTAATGTGTTAATGTGAGACACCAACTATAGAACTAGCCATCCTGATAGCCAGTCATCCATAACCATCTACCACAGATACAGGCCTCTTTCACTACCGCTATCAGAGCTAGGCCTCTTTCATCCTCTTGGGGGTTCTACTACCATACGTCAGCCATGTTTTTTTCCGCTGCACCGTCTGTCAAAGGGATTACCACACATGCAAATCAGCCGCTGTAAGGTCACGCACACGCAGAGCTCTGACTGGATATGAGATATGATAGGGTTCACAGACCAGATCTACTGTACCTCACGGGGAAAGAGGACTAGTCTAAAGATTACACAAAAACATTTCTCCTCTGAAAATGAGACCTTGAAAGGAGATAATTGAATGTATGCACACACAGGTGTGATACAGCAGGAACTGCACAAAGTACACTGCAGTGAATGGGAAATTAGTGGGAGTGAATTTTACATTTGCTGACTGTTTATAGCACTCAACTTTACTTTAATCATTGGTAAAGTTGAGTCAAAAACTGAAACCAATGTCTAAACTCATCAGCTGCCATTTGAACTCTCATCATCATCATCATTGGTTTAAATTACAGGGACAATGCCTCTGTTTCCTATTCTGATGAACACTGGTGTATTTTTACTACCATATGTTATTTACTCTGTGAGGTGGTATACATCAACGTTTGTGTGTGTGGCCGCTCGTTAGTGTGTGCTTGTGTGCAAGATTCCTTGTAATCGGTTTCTCAGGATCTATTTCGTACCCGCCTTTTTTCACGGAACTATTGCCCAAATCAGCTAAAATGTGCTTTTTTAAATGAAGATCCACAATCCACAGAAGCTGTGTTGGTCTTGATAAGTTAAACTGTGGTTGTTCTGATCTACCTACAACTAAGTGGTATTTTACGTGGTTTTCTACACACACATATAGAGACAGTTGGTTCAGGGAGTGGGTTTTCTTTAGTCTATTTAATGTGGGTGGATGTATACCCAGTCATTGTTACCAATATGGATGGAGGCCTACAATCTATAATTTGGAACAGGGATGGGCAACTCCAGTCCTCGGGTGCTGGAGTGGTGTCACACTTTTTGCCCATTCCTTGAAAACCCTGATTAAACTAATTACATTCTAAAGTGAAGATCATGATTAGTTGGGTAAAGTGTGACACCAACCAGGCCACCGAGGACTGGAGTTATGCAATCACCAACCTGCTTTCTCTCAGCTCTCTCGCTCTCTTGCTCTCTGATTTTTTTGGTCAGACCACCTGTGTGTTATTTTTGTGGTCACTCAATATCTTCCCAGCTTACACCTCCTTTTAATTTCTCTAAACATTGTTTAAAAAAAAAACTCTTCTCAATGTACTTCCTCATTATCTCAATGTTACTTTTCACACTTATCAATAAAAGTTAATGTACTTGCCTACTGTCTAAATTTGAGTACTCTCCCACTTTCTTTCCTTCATCACATTGACAGGTTGTTTTACAGTTAGAAGCACCAATCTATGGACTCAAGTGTTACTGTATTTTATCTCCCAATTCAGCTTTGGCTCTGTTCTTGCTTGCACGTGTTCTCTGCTCGCCAGGGGGTTGTAGCGGATGGCTAAGTTACCAATGAGCAGTGACGTTTTCTTTCTGAAAAGTACTGGCTGGGTGGCGGGTGTTTTTTTTTKTTGTTTTTTTAAAGTACAAAATGGTGGTAATGATGTGTGTCGGATCTCTGGAGTACTCGAGGTACAGTCTTGTTATCTCCTCTGGCAGACAGACAGACAGCGAGAGATAGAGATAGGAACCTTTTGTTGCTTAAGTACAGATAGGAACCTTTTGTTGATGGGGTGCTGTTGGGGTTCTGTTGTGGTGGGGAAGACACAATCGGTTCACACAAACAAATGGCTGAGATCGTTATCTGTTTATCGCTCTTTAACCTCAGCTTTCACTACTGTGGGTGTAGGTGGGTGTGTCTATTAGATAAGGGCCGTTTAGGGGGATTGCATTGCAATGCCCTCGGGTCTAGGTTAAGTACCATACAAGATACAGAGAGATGTATGGTTGGTGTGGTGTGTTCATGCTCTCATCTTCCCTCTTCTCCCTCTCCCTCTTTCTCTCTAGGTACTGGTCCTATCCATATGAACAGTGTCCAGTGTTTGGGGACAGAGAAGTCTATCCTAGACTGTTACTTCCAAGATGTCCCTCTCTGGACGTTTAAACACACCCAGGACGCCTCAGTACGCTGTAACATCCCCAATCTTGGCCTGGACAGCACGGTTAGAACACACACACATTCACACACACACACCTTTACATTATATAATTAAGCAATAAGACCATGTTCTGTTATAATCTCCACTCGGCACAGCTAGAAGAGGACTGGCCACCCCTCAGAGCCTGGTTCCACTCTAGGTCCTAGCTTCCGGCCTTTTCAGGGAGGTTTTCCTAGCCACCGTGCTTCTACATCTGCATTGATTGCTGTTTGGGGTTTTAGGCTGGGTTTCTGTACAGTACTTTGATACATCGGCTGATGTAAAAAGGACTTTATAAATACATTTGATTGATTGATTGAGGGGGTGTGGTATATAGCCAATATACCAGTGCCTACCACAAACCCCTGAGGTGCCATATTGCTATCATAAACTGATTACGAGTGTCATCAGAGCAGTAAAAATTAATGTCTTGTCATACCCGTGGTTTACGATCTGATATACCTCGGCTGTCAGCCAATCAGCATTCAGGGCTCGAACCACCCAGTTTATAATACCAATTCAATTATTATAGAGTCATTAGATATTTATAATTATGAACATCTGACTTGCGAAACATACAGGTTGAGAAAATACTGAATTGAAATGTATTTTTCTCCCTCCTTCTCCTCCCTCCTCCTTCCTCATCCTACCCTAGGTGCGATTGGCGGGGGGCAGGGAGCCAGGTGAGGGGCGTGTGGAGGTACTGATGGATGTAGGGGGTCGTAAGAGATGGGGGTCAGTCTGCAGTGAGAACTGGGGGATCAACGAAGCCATGGTGGTCTGTAGACAGCTGGGTCTGGGGTTCGCATCCCGAGCACACCAGGTACGGAAACACACCTATGAATCCCTATTCCCTGTATAGTGCACAACTTCCGGACAGAGCCCATTGTGGGAATATGGTGCCATTTCAGTTTAGAGTACACCCTGACTCCCACAATTCACCCATCAACTCACTGAGTGTCCCTGAGTCCTCAAACCTGAAAAATCACCGGATAGCTGAAATACTCAGTAATACTTTCTGAGGGACATATGTAGGAACTCCTTCAAGACTGTTGGAAAACCATTCCTCATGAGCTGGTTGAGAGAATGCCAAGAGTGCAAAGCTGTCATCAAGGCAAAGGGTGCTATTTTGAAAAATATCCAAAAGATAAAATATATTTTGATTTGTTTAACACTGTTTTGGTTACTACATGATTCCATATGTGTTATTTCATAGTTCTGATGTCTTCACTATTATTCTACAATGTAGAAAATAGTAAAATAAAGAAAAACCCTTGAATGAGTAGGTGTGTCTTTTGACTGGTACTGTGTAAATATATATATATATATATATATATATACAGTTGAAGTCGGAAGTTTACATACATTTACATTGGAGTCATTAAAACTCGTTTTTCAAACACTCCACAAACTTCTTGTTAACAAAATATAGTTTTGGCAAGTTGGTTAGGACATCTACTTTGTTCATGACACAATTCATAAATGTTTTTGTTTTTGTTTACAGATGGATTATTTCACTTATAACTCACTCTATCACAATTCCAGTGGGTCAGAAGTTTACATACACGAAGTTGACATTGCCTTTAAACAGCTTGGAAAATTCCAGAAAATTATGTAATAGCTTTAGAAGCTTCTGATAGGTTAATTGACATCATTTGAGTCAATTGGAGGTGTACCTGTGGATGTATTTCAAGGCCTACCTTCAAACTCAGTGCCTCTTTGCTTGACATCATGGGAAAATCAAAAGAAATCAGCCAAGACATCAGAAAACCAATTGTAGACTTCCACAAGTCTGGTTCATCCTTGGGTTCAATTTCCAAACGCCAAACAAAAATAGAACTGTTTGGCTATAATGACCATCATTATGTTTGGAGGATAAAAGGGGAGGCTTGCAAGCCGAAGAACACCATCCCAACCGTGAAGCACGGGGGTGGCAGCATCATGTTGTGGGGGTGCTTTGCTGCAGGAGGGACTGGTGCACTTCACAAATTAGATGGCATCATGAGGTAGGAAAATGATGTGGTTATATTGAAGCAACATCTCAAGACATCAGTCAGGAAGTTAAAGCTTGGTCGCAAATGGGTCTTCCAAATGGACAATGACACCAAGCATACTTCCAAAGTTGTGGCAAAATGGCTTAAGGACAACAAAGTCAAGGTATTGGAGTGGCCATCACAAAGCAAAGAGGCACAGAGTTTGAAGGTAGGCCTTGAAATACATCCACAGGTACACCTCCAATTGACTCAAATTATGTCAATTAGCATATCAAAAGCTTCTAACACCATGACATCATTTAATGGAGCTGTTTAAAGGCACAGTCAACTTAGTGTATGTTAACTTCTGGTCCACTGGAATTGTGATACAGTGAAATATAGTGAAATAAAGTCTGTAAACAATTGTTGGAAAAAATGAATTGTGTCATGAACAAAGTAAATGTCCTAACCAACTTGCCAAAACTATAGTTTGTTAACAAGAAATTTGTGGAGTGGTTGAAAAACAAGTTTTAATGACTCCAACCTAAGTGTATGTAAACTTCCGACTTCAACTGTATGTATATATATTTATTTATATATATATATAATATATATAATATATATATATATATATATATATATATATTTATATGAATGCATTATGATCGAGTGTATAATGCATGTACAGTATAATGCCTTACAATACAACATAATGCCTTACAATAATCCTTTAACACTTGCTATAATTTGTCATAACGTAACTGACTTGCAGACCTACCGCCATTTCCACAGCTGACCGTCACCTGACCATTCAGCAGCTAAATACTGTACAGTGCTAAATGACTGTATCTACCTGTATCTGCTTGTGTGTGTGTCAATCTGCATTATGTTTATAGAAAAGCTAGTCTGTGAGTGGATGGGTGGTGCAGGAAAAATCTCAGCTATCCATAAATAGATGATTTTGAATAGGAATATAAATATACACATCTATAGTACATCTACAGTACAGAGGGTATTTATGAAAGGGATGTTTGCCAATAGTAGAAATACCCATGAAGTAAAACAAAAAAACTCTCAAAAAGCATGTTTCTTTCAATTCACAGGATGACTGAGGAAAGAAAAGCAATGTACAAAAGTCAAACATCTCTCTCTCTCTAGGAGACGTGGTATTGGGCTGGGGATCGTAACGCAGCAGAATTGGTGTTGAGTGGAACCCACTGTGTTGGAACTGAGCTGTCAATCCAACAGTGTCGCCGTAACAACCACGTACACTGTCCCCGAGGGGGCGGGACTAATGCTGCAGGGGTCACCTGTTCAGAGAGTGAGTCATTATCAAAGCACACCTGTCCACCTGGCTAGCTCTCTACAACTGTGTAATCTTAACAGATCCTGCCAAGGGTTCTGTTCAAATGTCAAGAAATGGGAGAAAACGGTTTGAAACTGAAGTACCTGAACTCCAATATTAGCACTTAGCTTTAACCTACCCCTCCCCACTTAGCTTTAACCTACCCCTCCCCTTCCCGTATTGGCCCTTGACCTATTGTTTCCTGTAATACCTGATTTATCTTTCACCCCTGACCCCCATCCATGCCTAAATTACCCCCAAACCAAACCACTCACCCCTCTCCTCTGCCCCCTAGCTGCCCCTGACCTGGTACTAGATGCCCAACTGGTTCAGGAGACAGTCTACCTAGAGGACCGACCCCTACACCTGCTGACCTGTGCCAACGAGGAGAACTGTCTGTCATCCTCCGCTGCCAGAATGAACTGGCCCTACGGACACCGCCGCCTGCTACGATTCTCCTCTAGGATTATGAACATGGGACGGGCCGACTTCAGACCTAGGGCTACCAGGGAGTCTTGGACATGGCACGCATGTCATAGGTAAGAGGTGTTGTGTGAGTTGTAGTTTTATGATGTCTAAATGATTTGTGGTAGTTGCAGCCTTTGGCATAAGGAACATGATATAGGCTGACTATAGACCGAGGGCTACCAGGGAGTCTTGGACATGGCACCAGTGTCACAGGTATTTTTTGGGGGTCAGGGGCTTTGTACTTCTACAATTTTTTGTTTTAGGTATTGTACTTGTTGTCCTGTTTCACTTCATGTAGGGATTGTGGTAGTTGTAGTTTTACAATGCCTTGACATATACTTAGTAGTAGCTGGAATATTCTATTGCCATACTTGTGATGAGCTGTATTACTATATCACTGTACTCTATGAAGAGGATGTGGTAGACCTCTATGAAGAGGATGTGGTAGACCTCTATGAAGAGGATGTGGTAGACCTCTATGAAGAGGATGTGGTAGACCTCTATTGATGTGATGTGGTAGACCTCTATGGATGTGATGTGGTTGACCTCTATGACGGGGATGTGGTTGACCTCTATGGATGTGATGTGGTAGACCTCTATGAAGAGGATGTGGTAGACCTCTATGAAGAGGATGTGGTAGATGGTTAGACCTCTATGAAGAGGGATGTGATAGACCTCTATTGATGTGATGTGGTAGACCTCTATGGATGTGATGTGGTGACCTCTATGGATGTGATGTGGTTGACCTCTATGACGGGGATGTGGTTGAGCTCTACGGATGGGATGTGATTTATCTCTACGGATGGAATGTGGTTGACCTCTACGGATGGGATGTGGTTGACCTCTACGGATGGGATGTGGTTGACCTCTACGGATGGGATGTGGGTGCCTCTATGAAGGGGATGTGGTTGACCTCTACGGATGGGATGTGGTTGACCTCTACGGATGGGATGTGGTTGACCTCTACGGATGGGATGTGGGTGATCTCTATGACGGGGGTGTGGGTGACCTTTATGAAGGGAATGTGGTGACCTCTATGAGGGATGTGGGTGACCTTTATGAAGGGGATGTGGGTGACCTCTATGAAGGGGATGTGGTTGACCTTTATGAAGGGGATGTGGTTGACCTTTATGAAGGGATGTGGTTGACCTTTATGAAGGGGATGTGGTTGACCTTTATGAAAGGGATGTGGTTGACCTCTATGAATGGGGATGTGGGTGACCTTTATGAATGGGGATGTGGGTGACCTTTATGAAGGGGATGTGGGTGATCTCTATGAAGGGGTGTGGGTGACCTCTATGAAGGGATGTGGGTGACCTCTATGAAGGGGATGTGGTTGACCTTTATGAAGGGGATGTGGTTGACCTTTATGAAGGGGATGTGGTTGACCTTTATGAAGGGGATGTGGTTGACCTTTATGAAGGGGATGTGGTTGACCTCTATGGAGGGGATGTGGTTGATACAGTTACATATGGGGATATAATTTTTTATTATATATTGTATCGTATTGTTTCACAAAAGCCTTAGTATTATTTTTGCACTAGTTTTCTGTACCTGCACCAAAACTCCACTATTTTTCCTTCATAGCTCCTTCATAATTTGTTTTCAGCACTTGTATTTTCTCATGTCTCTCTCTTGTCCCTCTGCAGCAGACATATGGTGAGCAATATGTTTGGAACATTTAATCGCAATAAATCACAGTATCGAATCGCAATACATATAGAATTGTGAGAATCGCAATACATATCGTATTGGAACGAAGTATAGTGATAAAATCGTATCGTGAGGTCTCTGGCAATTCCCAGCTGTATATGATATGTAGGAGTTAGTGAGATTTCACATATCCCCTTTATGATCTGGATTCTGGGGCATTAAGTAGCCTGATCCATATGCTATAACCCTGGCTGAAATGAATCCTGTACCTGCGTGAGTAGTGGGTCCAAGATCCAGGACCAGAGTACCAGGTAGCGCGAGTCGTGTGGAACTTTTTTCCCGTTGTCAACAAGCTGGCTTGCTAATGTCATGTAGAATGTACGTCTCGCAAATCACATTCAGAAACAGCTATTTTCAGGTTTAGTGAAAGCAAAATATATTTAGTAAAATTCTCACAAACGCTCCAGGAAACCGAACCCAGGAAAACGAGCCTTAGTTACAGTCCAAGGGAGGCTGTGGGAGTCCTAGTCCAAGGGAGGCTGTGGGAGTCCTAGTCCAAGGGAGGCTGTGGGAGTCCTAGTCCAAGGGAGGCTGTGGGAGTCCTAGTCCAAGGGAGGCTGTGGGAGTCCTAGTCCAAGGGAGGCTGTGGGAGTCCTAGTCCAAGGGAGGCTGTGGGAGTCCTAGTAGGGAGGCTGTGGGAGTCCTAGTCCAAGGGAGGCTGTGGGAGTCCTAGTCCAAGGGAGGCTGTGGGAGTCCTAGTCCAAGGGAGGCTGTGGGAGTCCTAGTCCAAGGGAGGCTGGGAGTCCTAGTCCAAGGGAGGCTGTGGGAGTCCTAGTCCAAGGGAGGCTGTGGGAGTCCTAGTCCAAGGAGGCTGTGGGAGTCCTAGTCCAAGGGAGGCTGTGGGAGTCCTAGTCCAGGGAGCTGTGGGAGTCCTAGTCCAAGGGAGGCTGTGGGAGTCCTAGTCCAAGGGAGGCTGTGGGAGTCCTAGTCCAAGGGAGGCTGTGGGAGTCCTAGTCCAAGATCCACACAGCCAGCTTGTTGTGGGTAGCTGTGGTTGTCAGTCATTATAAGTAGTTGGTAGTGGAAGTTGTCGCTCTGGCTGACCATGCTTCAGGTAAATGTTTCTAGTTGCATTATTATGGAAACCATCACCACATACTTGCACTGTACAGCTGTAATGGGATAATTGGCACTTGTGGAACATAATTGGTCTGTGTGGGATGAATAAGGTCTTATTGACTTGAATTGAATGAGTTAGTGACAGGTTAGAGGTCTGTGTGGGATGAATAAGGTCTTATTGACTTGAATTGAATTGAGTTAGTGACAGGTTAGAGGTCTGGTGTGGATGAATAAGGTCTTATTGACTTAATTGAATTGAGTTACTGACAGGTTAGAGGTCTGTGTGGGATGAATAAGGTCTTATTGGACTTGAATTGAATTGAGTTAGTGACAGGTTAGAGGTCTGTGGGGGATGAATAAGGTCTTATTGACTTGAATTGAATTGAGTTAGTGACAGGTTAGAGGTCTGTGTGGGAGAAATAATGTCTTATTGACTTGAATTGAATTGAGTTAGTGACTGGTTAGAGGGTCTGTGTGGGATGAATAAGTTCTTAATTGACTGAATGAATTGAATGTTAGTGACGGTTAGAGGTCTGTGTGGGGCGATGAATAAGGTCTTATTGACTTGAATTGAATTGAGTTATGACAGGTTAGAGGTCTGTGTGGATGAATAAGGTCTTATTGACTTGAATCTGAATTGAGTTATGACAGGTTAGAGGTCTGTGTGGGATGAATAAGGTTCTTATTGACTTGAATTGGAATTTGAGTTACTGACAGGTTAGAGGTCTGTGTGGGAATGAAAAGGTCTTATTGACTTGAATTTGAAATTGAGTTACGTGACAGGTTAGAGGTCTGTGTGGGATGAAATAAGGTCTTATTGAGAATTGAGTTAGTGACAGGTTAGAGGTCTGTGTGGGATGAATAAGGTCTTATTGACTTGAATTGAATTGAGTTAGTGACAGGTTAGAAAACATGTGAAGGTATGACCTCATTGCCATTAAGTACAATAACTGCTGTTTGTACAGAACCTTACTCACGGAAACGTATGGCCCACATAAAGCTTTGCTTTGATAATGTTATGAATACACATTTTGCTGTTCTGTTGTACTTGTCTCTTAGTGGGTGTCATTGTTCAGAACGTTGCAAGCGAATGACGCCTCACTTTCGTAGCATCACTTTTCATACTGCTGACACTAACAAAATATTCAACCTATTGTGACCTCAACGTAGTTAGTAGATGGCGTTTGTATAAAAACTGGCTCATAGGGTCACATAGAAACCAGTATTTGTTGAATGGCCTTAGTGGCAGTTAGTCGTTGGTCAGCTACTTTGATATAAATTACATCATTTCCCCACCTATACATGTGACACATTCCTCTATCCTGGTCTTCTATCAAGTCAGGAACTTTTGCCCCCAATTAATGCCATTTCTTGTCAGATGACGAGAGTGTGTTCTGACTGTCGTCATCAGAGAAGGAGTCATTTAATCCTCCTCAGTGTGTTCTCTGTAGAGTTCTGTGTATGTGTGTATTCTGTTCCAGTAGGTTGCGGGTGGCCTGGCGGCATGTTGTCATCTACCCAGATTCATTAGCTGTCCACTGAATGTGTGTGTGTAATGACTGTGTGTGTCTTAATGAGATACATTGAGATATGACTGAGCCACTCTGTGTTACACAGTCTGGGGGTTGTACAGGGCTGCCCCACCTTTCTTAATCTGTTCCAATAACACAGGAGTGGTGTGTTTGTGTCTGCACATGTTCGTGCATGTCTTAGTTCATGCATGTGTGCGTGTGTGCTTGCATGCATACGTTCCTCTGTGTGTGCATGTGAATGCATGAATGTGTGTGTGGGTGAGTTTCAATGCCCCCCATTCACTGTGAGTGTGTAAACAGCTCTGTGTGTGAGCGGTGCTACCTATCAAGTTCTAAAACAAGCTTCTATGAGAGGTGTCACTCTGACACCCTGCCCCATGTTTTAGTGGTGAGGTCACTAGGCTACCAGACATGAGGACCTACTGCTGTCATTCTGAAACACACACACACACACACTATTATTCTGTGTTACCAGGCACTACCACAGCATTGAGGTGTTCACCCACTATGACCTGTTGACTCTGAATGGGACCAGAATAGCTGAGGGACACAAGGCCAGCTTCTGTCTGGAGGATACATACTGCCCTGAAGGTAATAACACCATGTTATTAACATGGATGCCACAGCAATGTCACATGCTGTTAACATTTATAACAACGATTTATTTTAAATAACTTGGCTTCATATGCTGTCCATGACCTGAATTATTCCTGGACCATGGTTAATCTGTTTTTATTTTGTTTGATTCACTGAAACTGGCTCCAAAAACCTCAAGTTGAAGAGTAAAGTCACTGTTCTTGTCCGTGTGTCAGGTCTGCATAAGCGTTTCTCCTGCTACAACATGCGACCAGGCATCTCAGTGGGTTGCTGGATACGTATCGCCACGACATCGACTGTCAGTGGATTGACATCACCGTCAAGCCTGGAGACTACATCTTCCAGGTACAGGCCCACACACACCACACACACAACACACACACACACACACACACCACCACACACAAACACACACACACACACACACACACACACACACACACACACACCACACACACACACACACACACACACACACACACCACACACACACACACACACACACACACACACACACACGCTCTTGATTAAGCTTTGAGTTTCACTTTTGAGACTATCTCATTGGTCCTTGTACCACGCACATTTTTTAAAAGTATGTTGAAGTATTGACATGTTTGTGACTGAGGTCTGCAGACCCCCTCTGTATATTGTATAACATGAGAGACAGCTATGTTGTTACCCCCCCCCCCCACAACACACACACACACACTCCCTTTCTGTCATGACCCTGTCTCATGTTCATCAGCAGTGTCCTTGTGGGCGTCACATCAGGATACATCAAATACTCCAACTCCCATCAGCCACCACTTCTGTCTCAGGCTACTAATCCCAGTATGCCGTCCCAGGGGCCAATTAGGCTCTCGATTCTTTTTATATCTCAGCCATGAGAAAGCCATGGGTAACAGTAAACGTTGCTACAGTGAAACACGCTATCTGTTAATGAGGGTTATGGTGAGACTAGCTCCCCCAGTAAAACTCACTGATATCTGTTAGCTAATGAGAGGGGGGTTACAGGGAAACTAGCACCCCCGTAATTACTGGTACTACCTAATTACTCCCTGCTAATGAGAGGGGGGTTGTGGTAAAATTTGTTCCCTAAAGACTGTGCTACCTAAGCCATGGAAGTCAGTTGAGAGGTTACAGTGAAGACGGTTCCCTGTTTCATCACACACTCTCTAAGTGTCACAGCCTGTTTTATTTAACCACCCTGCATGCCTCTGTGATAGACGTACACACACACATGTTCACGGACACACACACACACAGACATATGTATTTTAGGCATGTAGAGAAGGGCTTAATTACAGGTGGTGGCCCTGCCACAGCTATGGGGAGAAAAGGAGGAGAATAAGAGAGGATAGAATAAGAGAGGATAGAATAAGAGAGGATTGGAGTAGAGAGGATAGGAGTAGAGAGGATAGGAAAGTAGAGAGGATAGGAGAAGTAGAGAGGATAGGAGAAGTAGAGAGGATAGGAGAGGTAGAGAGGATGAGAAGAAGAGAGGATGAGGAGAGTGCTTGGGAGACTAGGAGGAAGATGAGGACAGGGTGAGTGATAGAGATGGGCAATTGCACAGTAGCACTGTGACTCCGATTTTTCACTTTAAAATGTATGTCAAACAAAAACCAATAATTGTACAGTTAAACAAACCATACAACTTTCTCCACAGAAAATTTTACAAAAACGAATTTACTTGAAGAACAGTGTAGATGCAAAGTTGGATAACAGAATGATGGCATAAACAGCACAAACTTGTTCTTCAAGTACATTTATTTTTGTAAAATGATAGTGGAAATTGTTAAAAGTAGTCTTTGTGCAGTTGTATGGTTTGTTTAACTTTGCAATCATTGGTTGTGGCTTGACATACATTTGAAAAATCTGAGTCTCAGTGCCACTCTGTTGCCTTACCGTGAAATTGCCCAGATGCATGTAACTAGTGTAGAAGTTATAGTTTTGTTGTACAATCTACAGTTATTCAAACTTCCGGGCCTATTCAGTGGGGTGCACCATTCAGGGCTTGTATTCACAAAGTGTCTCGGAGTACGAAAAAATTAATGAAAATGCTTGTACTCACTACTGCAAGTCACTCTGGATAAGAGTGTTTGCTAAATTACAAAAAATTTAGGAGTTAGGATCTAGGATCAGTTAAATAAGACAAGGAGTGCCTGATCCTAGATCGAGGAACTTTGTGAACACAGACCCAGAACATTACATCATTTTTTTTACTATCTATCTATCTATCTTTCTATATATATTCACAAAGACAACAAAAATAGCGGTGCCATACAAAATATATCAAATTAAATGTTATTTGTCACATGCGCCGAATACAACAGGTATAGATAGACCTTACAGTGAAATGCTTACTTACAAGCCCTTAACACATTGCAGTTTTAAGAAAATGCCTGAAAAAAAGTAAGAGATAAGAATAACAAATAATTAAAGAGCAGCAGTAAATAACAATAGCTGGGCTATATACAGGGGGTACCGGTACAGAGTCAATGTCAATGTGCGGGTCCACCAGTCTGAACGTCAACAGTGAAGAGGCGACTCCGGGATGCTGGCCTTCTAGGCAGAGTTCCTCTGTCCAGCGTATGTGTTATTTTGCCCATTTGAATTTTTTCTTTTTATTGGTCTGAGATGTGGCTTTTTCTTTGCAACTCTGCCTAGAAGGCCAGCATCCCAGAGTCGCCCCTTCACTGTTGACGTTGAGACTGGTGTTTTGTGGGTACTATTTAATGAAGCTGCCAGTTGAGGACTTGTGAGGCGTCTGTTTCTCTTTTTTTAAATATATATTTTTTTACCCCTTTTAACTCCTCAATTTCGTGGTATCCAATTGGTAGTAGTTACAGTCTTGTCTCATCGCTGCAATTCCCGTACGGACTCGGGAGAGGCGAAGGTCGAGAGCCATGCATCCTTCGAAACACAACCCAAACAAGCCGCACTGCTTCTTGACATGATGCGCATCCAACCCGGAAGCCAGCCGCACCAATGTGTAGGAGGAAACACCATACACCTGGCGACCTGGTCAGCGTGCACTGCGCACGGCCCGTCATATGGGGTCGCTAGTGCGCGATGAGACAAGGATATCCCTGCCGGCCAAACCCTCCCTAACCCGGACGACGCTGGGCCAATTGTGCGCCGCCCCATGGGCCTCCCGGTTGCGGCCGGCTGTGACAGAGCCTGGGCTCGAACMCAGAATTTCTGGTGGCACAGCTAGCACTGCGATGCAGTGCCTTAGACCACTGCGCCACCCGGGAGGCCGAGGCGTCTGTTTCTCAAACTAGACACTCTAATGTACTTGTCCTCTTGCTCAGTTGTGCACCGGGGCCTCCCACTCCTATTGCTATTTTGGTTAGAGCCAGTTTGCACTGTTCTGTGAAGGGGGTACTACACAGCGTTATACGAGATCTTCAGTTTCTTGGCAATTTATCGCATGGAATAGCCTTCATTTCTCTGAACAAGAATAGACTGACGAGTTTCAGAAGAAAATTCTTTGTTTCTAGCCATTTTGAGACAGTAATTGAACCCACAAATGCTGATTCTTCAGATATTCAACTAGTCTAGCCAGTTTTATTGCTTCTTTAATCAGCAGAAAAGATTTCAGCTGTGCTAACATACAGTTGAAGTCGGAAGTTTACATTCACCAAGGTTGGAGTCATTAAAACTCGTTTTTCAACCACTCCACAAATTTCTTATTAACAAACTGTAGTTTTGGCAAGTCGGTTAGGACATCTACTTTGTGCATGACACAAGTAATTTTTCCAACAACTGTTTATAGACAGATTATTTCACTTATAACTCACTGTATCACAATTCCAGTGGGTCAGACGTTTACATACACTAAGTTGACTGTGCTTTTAAACAGCTTGGAAAATTCCAGAAAATTATGTCATGGCTTTAGAAGCTTCTGATAGGCTAATTGACATCATTTGGAGGTGGAGGTGTACCTGTGGATGTATTTCAAGGCCTACCTTCAAACTCAGTGCCTCTTGGCTTGACATCATGGGAAAATCAAAAGACATCAGCCAAGACCTCAGAAAACATATTGTAGACCTCCACAAGTCTGGTTCATCCTTGGGAGCAATTTCCAAATGCCTGAAGGTACCACGTTCATCTGTACAAACAATAGTGCGCAAGTATAAACACCATGGGACCACGCAGCCGTCATACCGCTTAGGAAGGAGACACGTTCTGTCTCCTAGAGATGAACGTACTTTGGTGCGAAAAGTGCAAATCAATCCCAGAACAACAGCAAAGGACCTTGTGAAGATGTTGGAGGAAACAGGTACAAAAGTATCTATATCCACAGTAAAACGAGTCCTATATCGACATAACCTGAAAGGCTGCTCAGCAAGGAAGAAGCCACTGCTCCAAAATTGCCATAAAAAACTGCACATGGGACAAAGATTGTACTTTTTGGAGAAATGTCCCCTGGTCTGATGAAACAAAAATAGAACTGTTTGGCCATAATGACCATCGTTATGTTTGGAGGAAAAAGGGGGAAGCTTTCATGCCGAACAACACTCGCAGTCTGTGGATTCTATTTGATAGATTAAAATTCTATTTTAAACATCACAGCATATTTGAAGGACATTTGGCATGTAGAAATCCGAAGAGGGTGGCCAGAAGAGATAAGTGGGATGGGCTGAGGGAAACTGAGTGTTGGGATGTAGAACTGGAGACAAGTGGGAGTGAAGTTGCTCGGTGGGGGATAGAATGATGGTCACAGATAAAAAATTAAATTAAAAAATAGTTTAACTGACACTTAAAAGGAATGTTGTTACATCCAATGCCTGTTTGCCTGAGGCTGATGCCACGCAAGCGCTTGTATGTGCGTAAACATGCATACACATACTCGCATTCAAATGCACACACACACACGGACACACACATGTAAATAGTGCCAAACATGCACACAAACGCATACAGTTGGCCTTGCAGTTTTGATTTTTGTTGTTCTTGATGTTTTTTATTTTTGTATTGTTTTCTGTTGTTTTTGTTTGTTTTTCATTTTCTCTTTTGTTATTTTTGTTGGTTGTTGGTGCATTGGGTGGGTGGTGGTTTTGGTTGGGTTGGAGGGGGATGGTGGCTTGTGGGATGGAAGGGGAGTTTTTTGGGGGGGACTTGTGGGTGTGATCTTGGATGGTTGGTGGCCTGGTGGTCGGGAGCTTGGTCCAGTGGCTAAGAGGTGGCTGGTTTGGGTCCCTGATTCGACCGGGTGGGGGATCTGTCCTTGTGCCCTTGGGTGGGGTGCTTGACCATGGTTGCTTCTTTAACCAAGTGTCCATGCTGAAACACTGAGGTTTACACACTTTCCAATTCAGAAGCATTGTCCGTTTGACTAAAAAGTGGGCCAGAGCAATGCGTTGTGTGATTCTAATTTGGCTATTACCCAGCCTACTCCCTAGTAAGCACACTAGAGGACACAGTGGGATACACACATTCACTATTTCAGACATTCTTTTTTTTTTTTTTTACCTCAGTCCAGAATCTTTTGATGGCTGGACATTATTCAAATGAAGATCAATCACAGGGCATACATACCACAGAGGTTGAAAAAGCTGGATACCACATCAATAACCTTTGAGGAAATACACTTCAGAATTGATTTCAGCTGTAAATAGCGTAGAAATGCTATATTATTTAGGCCAAACTCTGATATCAGCTCTTGGAATGGTATGATCTCTCTGTCCCTTACGACCTGCCCCACCTGACGGATGTTTTGGCGTAGCCAGGTAATATTAGCCAGTGTCTTTCCCACCTGCGGTAAACAAGGGATCGTTCCATGTTGTAGATGAAAGGAAGGATGCTCCATTGATATATAACCTTTTATGAAGTATCTTTGCTACTTCACAAGATAACTCAAGTAGTGGATTATCTCTCTTGCTTTGGAACTTAATAGCATAATAGCATAGGGGTAATAGCATAGTGATGATAAGGAGATCGACTTATGTTCTGTCACAATTTCTTCCTCTAGCCGCTCCCAGTAGCCTGCTATTCCCCCATTTTTATAGCCTCATGCCAGTGGGTATCTTGCATTATGACAAGTAGTACAAATACACATCAGGAACACCTAATCCACCCTTGTTTCTTGACATGGACAGTTTTTTGTGGTTCATTTTAGTTTTATTTTCTTTCCACAAGAAACTTGAAAATAAACTGTTAATCTCTTTAAACCAGTGCTGAGGGAACTGAAATGGTATAGCTGACATAAGGAACGATAGATAGTCTAGGGAGTTTGTTCATCTTTATCACCTCTGCTCTATCCCATAGTGATAAAGGTAGAAATGTCCATCTCTTAATGTCGGCCCCAATGGTTTTAAGGAGACCTGGTCCATTTTAGATCAAATATTTTATTAACTGGTGACTTGATACTTAACCCAAGATATGTCATGCCTTGTGGTTTCCAAAGGAAAGAACCAGTACCCAGGTGGGCCAGAAATACGTGATGGTTCAGAGGAATACTCTTACTCCAATTCACCTTATATCCAGAAAATTGGACAAATGCTTTAATAAGCTGTAACACACCAGGTATCAAACTGCTGGGATTTGACTGTAACCAAATTTAGAGAGTGCATAGAACAAGTACGACCTTTTCTATTCTATCAAAAGCTTTCTCTGCATCCAGCGATACTGCTACCTACATTTCTACATTGGAGAGAGACGGACATTAAATAAAGATCTAGAAGCTCTGTCCTTGAATCACGCAGGGTTAGAAATAGTTCCACTAGAATCCCCCCACCATTAGAAACAGTTAATTTCCCCCCATAAAACTCCTTTGCTGTTCTTACAGGCCTTTTCTCACTCTGTTACACATTCCGATGGCCCAAGCCAACCGGCTACAGATGAAAGTCCAACACTAATTTCAACAGAGGCTAGGCTTTGTGTATTCACAAACTTGAAAAAGTTGTTCTGGTGTTTTTTTGTTGGTGCAGTTTAGAGTTGCTTTCCTGTGTAACTGGCTGCAGCCTGTATTTAAAGTGGGTGTAGTAGGTTTACATAGTGGCTATAAGGGAAAATGGGCCCTCAGTATTATCACTGTGTGTATGTGTGTTTTAGCCTGCCTGTGTTTTCCTGCATTCGCACGCATGTGTGTGTGTGCGCGCGGTGTGTGTGGGCTTACAGAAGAGAATGGCTATGTCAGCAGCTGTGAAAGTAGACTGTTAGACTGGTGAATAACAGCCTATTAGAACATGGTAAAGCTCAGAATAGCACCTATTACAGAAACGTATACAGTCATGGTAATGCACTCTGTAACTACTGTACCTTTTTAACCTCCAACTAAATGACTCCTTTAATTCAGCTTAAGTCCTCAACTCAAAAGGTGTTCTTGACATTATACATCTTTACAACTCTATAAATTGATTGTTACTCAAAGAGCAAATGGGGATCTCATCCATCCGTACCTCTATATGGAGAGAAAAGTACTGTATTTATTTCTCCTATTGAAATATGGAAAAGCCATCCCACTTTTTTATGGAAACGAATAAGACTGACTATAAAAAACAATACCAACCATGACTGACTTTTAATGACAGAGACCATCTAACAATTTTACATCCAACTAATCTTTATTTCAGATGTCTCTTTCAGTCCGGTGGATGCTAGCGCACTCTGCACATATTATTACTCTATGGGTGTGTCCCAAATGATACCCTAGTTGCCATATCGTGCACTACTTTTGACCAGAGCCCTATGGGCCCTGGTCAAAAGTACTGCACTACATAGGGAATACGGTGCTATTTGGGACGCAGGCTATTACTCCGCTCTCTTCCACGCCACGGGTCTGGTACGGCGGGGAGACTTGAGGGGTAAGAATGAAATTGTAACACCTGCCAACTATGGTTACCTTAAATGGCAGTTTCTGTTAAATGAGAGGGGGACACATCAACCTTATGAAGACACACAGGTTTGTGACAGGCCACCTATTGAGCTGGGTCATGAGCAATACAATGGACCAGGCAACACTTGATCAATAATATATATTTTTATTACAATATTCTTCAGTTACAAGATTACAAACCAACTGGCAATTTCTTTCTGTTTACCAATATAGATAGCAATCAATACATACCTGGATGGTGGCTTGCACACCACTCAAAACAATTAGAATACCTAGGACTACAATCGCGCTACTGACACTTTAAGAGCAAATCAATTACATTGTAAATAATTTCATCATCATAACAAATCTACCTGGTGTAGATACCATCACCGCAAGCATATGGGAGCACGGGGAGTGGCACTTGGATTGAGAACGTCAAAAAACAAACGATAAGCGACAACCTTGAACGCAGGGCAGACTATGTTAGGACGGACGCCACTAGGAGCTAGCTCCAACCAGAGCCCTGCAGCTTAGACCTTTGTAGTTTGCACTGACAGCTTGCATCTTGTACTCCAAGTGCACCGCAGGTTATAAAGGAGGCAGAGGGCGTGAACTACAGTAGTTTAGGGGAAGCCACAATCACAGGAGGAGGGTGGTTAAAAAACTTCATACAATTAAGCACAGCTGATCTCCAAGTCACAGCAAGTGCATGCACTCAATTAAGGGCAATCAGCAATACGTTTTGATCAATCATTGGTGAAACCACACATAGATCACTGAAAATGTTGTTAAATAGGAAAGCTAAAGTCCACCCTCTGACAAAATGATAAACTCCTCCCTCTGTTTTCTAATAAAGCTGTCTTTGTCATATTGCAGGTGGAAGTTAACCCTTCGTTAGACATGGCGGAGTCGGACTTCCAGAACAACGTGATGAGATGTCGATGCAAATACGACGGACACAGAGCATACATGTATGGATGTCACGCAGGTATGGGAAGTTATTTCACTCTTGTTAACACACATTCACACTCTTGTTTTCTATCCCTGTCTTTCTCTCTCTCTGTCTCTCTCCTCAATCTCTCTCTCTTTCTCGTTCGCTCTCTAACTGTATGTTGTTTCTTCTACCAGGTGATGCGTACAGTGCAGAGATTGAGGACCTGTTCGAGCACCAACGGCAGATCTCCAATAACTTTGTCTAGGCCCATTCAGGGCCCAGCGTTGGCCCAGTCTGGTGCCCAGCGAAGAGGGCTCAGAGCTGGGAACAGACTTCTCAGGGTGGCCTGGGGTCTGGTGGGTCCAGGGACTCCTGCCCCACAACACTAGAGGACTCACGGAATTACACCTGTCCACCGCCCTGACCTGCTGTTGACTACACTACCCAAAATACACCACAACCAGGAGAAGACCATCACCCTTACCACACCCAACAGTCAATAGCAACTGAGAGCAGGACAGGTGTTACCAAGGCAACCAACTTAGTTCAGTTAACAATGGATAATTAAAATGGTATGGATACAATCAACTGTTAGGTCATTTGTTAGTTTATGAATGTGGATTACTAGTAATTTATCTACTCAAAGTTTGTATGAATTAATTCTGATTAAGATTACATTATTATTGTCTGTCAATGATTTAAAATGACTAACATATCAAATTTATTTATATAGCCCTTATTACATCAGCTGATATCTCAAAGTGCTGTACAGAAACCCAGCCTAAAACCCCAACATATGCTTGGTCCGGTAATGCCCGCGTCCCAGGAAAGGGGAAAGAATGACTGAAAAGAGTTCTGCGTTATCTGTTTGACTGTTGGTCTGTCTGGACAAATGTCTCCTACATCTATATTATCACAATATTGGTACTGTTTGACCAAATCACAACCTTCCTGTAGACTTTGAGGTCCGTAGCTCTACAGTGGACCTCAAGGCCCAGGTTTGAATACATAGTTGTGTATGAACGTTTATCTTAGTTTTTACAATTTAATTAGCTGTTTTATTATTGTGCAGGTAGTCATATCCTGATGTGTTAACCATTTTTTTTCTCAATATACTGTCACTACAGTAGAACTGATACACAAAACTAAATACAGTTGAGTTAGTTAACATTTCTCTCTTCTGTTTTTAAATTTACTATTATATGAAGGCCTTCAAGTTGGCTTTTGTAATTTTATCTTGATACCAGCCAAGAAAATGTAACTTGATGCAGTTTACTTTATTCTTTACTGTGTTAACTGAATTGCAATGCTTTTGGTGCAAATCTTTTCATAATATGTAATGCTGCAGGTTAATTTATTTAAGGCTAACGCTTGCATACTTTTTTATATTGATTAAACATATAAAACAAACACATTTTCACCCAATAAGTCACTATCTAGGCTATACACTAGAAAAAAGGGTCTACCTAGAACCGATGGTTCTTTGACTATCCCTGTAGCTCGGAGAATTGTTTTTGGTTCTAGATAGAACTCTTTTTGGTTCCAGAAAAAAAAAAATTGGGTTCCAGGTAGAAAATATTTTCTTAGAGTTGTGTCATCTTAACTTTTCGTATTCCTTTCACCAAATGTCAAACTGAGAGATAGCTTTGTGCCATCCATCCCAGTGCACTTCTCCTTTTCCTTTTCCTGGCCTTCCCAGTGTGAGTGAAAGCAGGTTCGGTGGTAAACCCACAGTTCTGCGGCAGCCAGGTAGGCAGTGTATAAAAAGCATTTAATTAGCTGTATTTGGGTTAGAGTTAGGGTAAGCATGGGGCGTACACAGAGAAACACTGCAACTGTGAACTCTGCTGTCACCAGCTATAGGCCTGGGTAGGATAGACAGACAAGAGAGGGAGAGAGGGGGAAGGGAAGGGGAAGAGGGAGGGTGGGGGTAGAGAGGTAACAGAAAAAGTTTGACAGAGAGGACCAGAGAGAAACAGACTGATAGAGATAGAGAACACTGCCTTTGAATGGGCAGAAAGCACAGGAGGTTGGTGGCACCTTAATTGGGGAGAACGGGCTCGTGGTAATGACTGGAGCGGAATCTGTGGTGTATAAAATACATCAAACACATGGTTTCCAGGTGTTTGATGCCATTCCATTTGCTCCGTTCCGGCCATTATTGTGAGCTGTTCTCCCCTCAGCAGCCTCCACTAACAGAGAGAGGTCAAAGAGAAAGAAAGAAAAGGAAAGAGGAGAAGCCTTGACGTGGGCAACACAACAGATTTTACTACCAGTGAAAATCCACCATGGCCACTACAGAGACCGCATAACTGACATACTGAGCTCCTAAAGAGAACAACATGTTTGTCTGAGAGCAAAATAAACTGCTGGATTCAAACAGTCAACAGCTGCTGCTGGTGCTGCTGTTGGGAACTGCTAAAAGCTAAAAGCAGATGCTAAAAGCAGATGCTAAAAGCAGATTAGAAGTTGATCCCTGTAGTGTTTCAAATATACTGTATCTGTCCATTTCCCAGTTGAATCAGTATCGGTGGAATATTCGATTTTCTATGCAATGTCTCCATTTTGAGTCATCCATGTTTGTGGCATGTATGCCATAGCTGACTGGTAGATCGATCTGTTTGTGTTTTATCCTTATCTTTTATCTTTTGCATGAGTTGGCTAAAATGGAAACAAATCTGGCGCAAAGCTTGTATGCAGACCTTCCCCTGTGCTCTTAAAAGATTGACAGGACACTATAATGTGGCGTGGTCGGCTGTAAACACTAGAGTTCCTTAAAACCCCCTAGAGTCTATTGACGCACCAATCTATATAAAAATCTGTCAGTTTAAGCTAGATTTATCAGTTTTTTTGCATGGGCTGCATCTCAATCCGCATATGTTGCACGTTCCGCATCTGCGGTGGAAAGTGACAGAGCTACAGTGCTGTTTGTCAGACCACGAGACATCCCGAAAATCTGTCTTCTCACGAAAACCTCTGTAGCATCCGAACGGTTTGGCCTAAAAAACTCTATAGAAAGTGGAGACTCACAAAGATGATTGTGTTCTCTGTTTTGTTCTACGATCCCCACAAGAGTCACAGGACTTATCTAAAGGCAACCCATACAAATTAATGGAAGTATGGAGGTAGTTTAAAACCAACAAAAATAAGGTGTTAAATATGTGTCAAATAAATACAAATATTTCCTGAGGTTTCATATCTCCTTTTCCTTATGATTTATTGATTGACTGTTTCTTGCCATTTTTGAATGTGTTAGTCAATGCGTTTCTATGGGCTATGGTAGTAAAATTCAATATTTTTGATACCTAAATGGGTCCTAAAATTCTAAATCAAATAGCTAACTGATCCATGGTATGACCTTCTTAAAACAATTCCATATGTCAGCTTAGAACCACCCCCCCAACAACTTAGACTTTTAAAAGATTTTTATGAATATCTTTAGCAGATCCCTTTGGGTTCCGTGCCCACTCAATTCACATTTCATGGGCTTTAGTTATTGCATTCTTGTCTTCATCAACTTTTATATCACAAAACACCTACATGTTATTATGAAACAGTGTTAAGTTAACCCCACATTTCTTCACACACACACACACACACACACACACAACACAACAAACACACACACACAACACACACACACACACACACACACACACACACACACACACACACACACACACACACACACACACACACACCACACACACACACACACACACACACTTTTTAATCAATAAAAGCTGTAGATTAAATCAGAACCATCCCACCCAACAGCTTAGACTTTTAAGAGTTTTTTTATGAATATCTTTTGCAGATCCCTTTGGGTTCCTGTCCACTCAATTAACATTTCATGGGCTTTAGTTATTGTCGTCTTGTCTTCATCAACTTTTATATCACAAAACACCTACATGTTATTATGAAACATTGTTAAGTTAACCACATCTCTCTTACACACACACACACACACACACACACACACACACACACACACACACACACACACACACACACACACACACACACACACACACACACACACACACACACACACACACACACACACACACACACACACACACACACACACACCACTTTTTTAATCAATAACAGCTGTAGATTAAATCATAGTAAATACAGCTTAGAGGTGTCTCTACAGGGGTATTTAATCATGTCAAAAAACATTTTATAGCTTAATATTTGTGTTTTTTAATTGTATTGTGCTTGTGTACAGTTGCTATTGACATAATAACATAGTCTATTCTATGTGTTGTTATTTAATTTGTGTATTATGACCCATAACTTTAATAATACTGTTTTTGATTCGTATCCATCACATTCACTACATCTACATCATATATTTTACTGTATGTACGCATATCCATGCTGTTAGAATATCTAGCATTGGGATATCTATAATGCTACATGGCCAGTTTGCCAACCGGTTGTCATATGCGATAATGTTTGAAACGGTATGCAGTGTAAGCTGAATGTGTGAGCTAGGGTGCTTATTTAATATTCATATAGAAAGCTTGTGCTCTCAGAGACTCAAAAAACTCCCAAAACCAAATCTTTGATTAATGTGTGACCAAAGTATTCTTTCATTAAATAAATGATCAATTCTTATGTCAAATGGTTTCACATTTAAGATTTGTTTCATGTTAATCCCTTTGCTAAAGTTATTTATTTTGAGAATTTGATGATGTTGATATGCATAATTGGTGTATGGAAAACCAGAATTGGACTTTGTGACATTTTGCCGATGGAATAGTTGGGATAGCTGTGGTTAAGTACTGGCTGGATGGCTTGGCTGCATAGATGAGTTACAGCACAAATATCACTACATTCATTACTGTGAATCAATAAAAACCATCATGATACAAGTTGTCTCCCCTATCTGTTTCTTTCTCCTCATATTACTTCTCTTGACTGTATTCTCAGGTCAGGACTATTTCCTGACCCTGTGACATGACTTGGAAAAACTCGGGGCTCTTTTTCCCTCTTCAGATCACATGATTGAGAAAAACTCAAGAGCATTGAACTTTAACAGCATTTGCCACAATGCTGTTAAAGTACTTTTTATTTTGGAGAATTGGCCACAGTGAGTGCCGGCATCTGTCCCATCCCAGCTCAAAAAATTATTCGAATAGCCAATTAAGGCCACCATTAGTGGAATCAGGTATGTCAGAGCTGGGCTGAAACAAAAACCTGCACACACTACAACCCTTCATGACTGGAGCTGCCTATCCCTGTCCTACACGCTCCGTAACAAAATTATAACGAGTACCGTTTATACTTTTATAAGTGTTTGAGTAATGGTAAAAACTATTTCAAGAGTCTGCTGAAAAGTAGAAGTTGTAGAAAAAAACTAGTTTTAATGTTAGCTTTTCTGTTACTGAAATTTATTTATAAATGTTTTTATTTCACCTTTATTTAACGAGCTAGGACAGCAGCAAAAGAGCAAGAGGGTAAGTAATAATATGGGGACGAGGTAGTCGGATGTGCTATTTACAGATTGGCTGTGCACAGGTACAGTGATCGGTAAGCTGTTCAGACAGCTGATACTTAAAGTTAGAGAGGGAGATAAGACTCCAGCTTCAGAGATTTTTGCAATTCGTTCCAGTCATTGGCAGCAGAGAACTGGAAAGAAAGGCAGCCAAAGGAAGTGTTGGCTTTGGGGATGACCAGCGCAATATACTTGCGGGAGCGCGTCCTACAGGTGGGTGCTGCTATGGTGACCAGTGAGCTGAGATAAGGCGGGGCCTTACCTAGCAAAGACTATAGATTATCTAGAGCCAGTGGGTTTGGCGACGGATATGTAGTGAGGGCCAGCCAACGAGAGCATACAGGTTGCAGTGGTGGGTAGTATATGGTGCTTTCGTGATAAAACGGATGGCACTGTGATAGACTACATCCAGTTTACTGAGTAGAGTGTTGGGGGCTATTTTGTAAATTACATCGCCGAAGTCAAGGATCGGTTGGATAGGCAGTTTTACAAGGGTATGTTTGGCGGCATGAGTGAAGGAGGCTTTGTTGCGAAATAGGAAGCCGATTCTAGATTTAATTTTGGATTGGATAAGCTTAATGTGAGTCTGGAAGGAGAGTTTACAGTCTAACCAGACACCTAGGTATTTGTAGTTGTCCACAAAGTTGTCCACTAAGTCAGAACCGTCCAGAGTAGTGATGCTAGTCGGGCGAGAGGGTGCTGGCAGCAATCGGTTGAAGAGCATGCATTTAGTTTTACTAGCATTTCTGCGTAGAGGTGGATCAGAGAATCACCAGCAGCAAGAGCAACATCATTGATATATACAGAGAAAAGAGTCGGCCTGAGAATTGAACCCTGTGGCACCCCCATAGAGACTGCAGGCCCTCCGATTTGACACACTGAACTCTATCTGAGAAGTAGTTGGTAAACCAGGCGAGGCAGTCATTTGAGAAGCCAAGCCTATTAAGTCTGCCGATAAGAATGTTGTGATTGACAGAGTCGAAAGCCTTGGCCAGGTCGATGAAGACGGCTGCACAGTACTTTCTTTTATCGATGGCGGTTATGATATTGTTTAGGACCTTGAGCATGGCTGAGGTGCACCCATGACCAGGTCGGAAACCAGATTGCATAGTGGAGAAGGTACGGTGGGATTCGAAATGGTCGGTGATCTGTTTATTAACTTGCTTTCAAAGATTTTAGAAAGGCAGGGCAGGATTGATATACAGTTGAAGTTGGAAGAATTCCAGAAAATGATGTCATGGCTTTAGAAGCTTCTGATAGGCTAATTGACATCATTTGAGTCAATTGGAGGTGTACCTCTGGATGTATTTTAAGGCCTACTGACATACTCAGGCCTCTTTGCTTGACATCGGAGAAATCAGGCAAGACCTCAGAAAAAAATTGTAGACCTCCACAAGTCTGGTTCATCCTTGGGAACAATTTCCAAATGCCGGAAGGTAACATGTGTATCTGTACAAACAATTGTACGCATGTATAAACACCATTGGACCACGCAGCTGTCATAACGCTCAGGAAGGAGACACGTTCTGTCTCCTAGAGATGAACGTACTTTGGTGCGAAAAGTGCAAATCAATTCCAGAACAACAAGGACCTTGTGAAGATGCTGGAGGAAACATGTACAGAAGTATCTATACACACAGTAAAATGAGTCCTATATCGACATAACCTGAACAGACRCTCAGCAAGGAAGAAGCCACTGCTCCAAAATTGCCATTTAAAAAAGCCAGACTACGGTTTGCAACTGCACATGGGGACAAAGATTGTTATTTTTGGAGAAATGTCCTCTGGTCTGATGAAACAAAAATAGAACTGTTTGGCCATAATGACCATTGTTATGTTTGGAGGGACTGGTGCACTTCACAAATTAGATGGCATCATGAAGGAGAAACATTATGTGGATATATTGAAGCAACATCTCAAGACATCAGTCAGGAAGTTAAAGCTTGGTCACAAATGGGTCTTCCAAATGGACAATGACCCCAAGCATACTTCCAAAGTTGTGGTAAAATGGCTTAAGGACAACAAAGTCAAGGTATTGGAGTGGCCATCACAAAGCCCTGACCTCAAAAAAAATATTTGTGGACAGAACTGAGAAAGCGTGTGCGATCAAGGAGGCCTACAAACCTGACTCAGTTACACCAGCTCTGTCAGGAGGAATGGGCCAAAATTCACCAAAATTATTGTGGGAAGCTTGTGGAAGGCTATCCGAAACATTTGACCCAAGTTAAACAATTTAAAGGCAATGCTACCAAATACTAATGTGTATGTGTATGTAAACCTGTGTATGTAAACTTCTAACTCACTGGGAACGTGATGAAAGAAATAAAAACTAAAATAAATCATTCGCTCTACTATTATTCTGACATTTCACATTCTTATAATAAAGTGGTGATCCTAACTGACCCAAGACAGGACATTTTTACTAGGGATAAATGTCAGTCATTGTGAAAAATGTATTTGGCTAAGGTGTATGTAAACTTCCGACTTCAACTATAGGTCTATAACAGTTTGGGTCTAAAGTGTCTCCACCTTTGAAGAGGGGGATGACCACGGCAGCATTCCAATCTTTGGGGATCTCAGACAATACTAAAGAGAGGTTGAATAGGCTAGTAATGGGGCTGCAACAATTTCGGCTGATAATTTTAGAAATAGAGGGTCTAGATTGTCTAGCCCAGCTGATTTGTAGGAATCCAGATGTTGCAGTTCTTTCAGGGTTTGGGCAAGTTGCTGTAGGGGGTGCTGAGATGTTGGCCGGTATAGGGGTAGCCAGGTGGAAAACATGGCCAGCCGTGGAAAAATGCTTATTGAAGGTACAAATTTCAGTTTGAATAAGCTAGCCTTAGCTCTCCTAACTGACTGAGTGTATTGGTTCTTGACTTCCCTGATAAGTTGCATATCGCGGGGTTATTCGATGCTAATGTAGAATGCCACAGGATGTTTTTGTGCTGGTCAAGGGCAGTCAAGTCTGGGGTGAACCAAGAGCTATATCCGTTGTTAGTTCTACAGTTTTTTGAATGGTGCATGCTTATTTAAGATGGAGAGGAAAGCACTTTTGAAGAGCCACCAGGCATCCTCTACTGACAGGATGAGGTCAATATCCTTCCAATATCCTTCCAAAATAGAACTGTTTGGCCACAATGACCATTGTTATGTTTGGAGGAAAAAGGGGGAGGCTTGCAAGCCGAAGAACACCATCCCAACCGTGAAGCACGGGGGTGGCAGCATCATGTTGTGGGGGTGCTTTGCTGAAGTGTCTGGGCCAGGTCGATTAGAAAGGCCTGCTTGCTGAAGTGTCTTAGGGAGTGTTTGACAGTGATGAGGGGTGGTCGTTTGACCGCGGACCCATTAAGAACGCAGGCAACAAGGCAGTGATCGCTGAGATCCTGGTTGAAGACAGCAAAGGTGTATTTAGTGGGCAGGTTGGTCAGGATGATATCTATGAGGGTGCCCATGTTTACGGATTTAGGGTTGTACCTGGTAGGTTGCTTGATAATTTGTGTGAGATTGAAGGCATCTAGCTTAGATTGTAGGACGACCGGGGTGCTAAGCATATTCCAGTTAAGGTCACATAACAGTATAAACTCTGAAGACAAATGGGGGGGCAATTAATTCACATAGGGCACAGCTGGGGGCTGAGGGGGGTCTATGACAAGAGGCAACAGTGAGGGACATTTCTGGAAAGGTGGATTTTTAAAAGTAGAAGCTCGAACTGTTTGGGTACAGACCTGGATAGCATGACACAAGTCTGCAGGCTATCTCTGCAGTAGATTGCAACTCCACTCCTTTTGGCAGTTCTATCTTGGCGGAAAATGTTGTAGTTGGGGGATGGACATTTCTGAATTTTTGGTGGCCTCCTGACCTTAAGCCAGGATTCAGACACAGCTAGGACATCAGGGTTGGTGGAGTGTGCTAAAGCAGTGAATAAAACAAACTTAGGGAGGAGGCTTCTGATGTTAACATGCATGAAACCAAGGCTTTTACGGTTACAGAAGTCAACAAATGAGAGCGCCTGGGGAATGGGAGTGATGCTGGGGGCTGCAAGGCCTGGGTTAACCTCTACATCACCAGAGGAACAAAGGAGGTGTAGGGTAAGTGTACGGCTAAAGGCTAAAATAACTGGTCTTCTAGTGCATTCGGAACAGAGAGTAAAAGGAGCAGATTTCTGGGCGCGGAAGAAAAGATTCAAGGCATAATGTACAGACAGGGGTATGGTCAGATGTGAGTACAGTGGAGGTAAGCCTAGTTGTTACTTGAGTGACGATGAGAGAGGTTTTGTCTCTAAAGGCACCATTTAAGCCAGGTGCGGTCACCACATGTGTGGGGGATGGAACATAAGGGATAGCTAAGCCATATTGAGCAGGGCTGGAGGCTCTACAGTGAAATAAGACAAAAATTACTAACCAAAACAGCAATAGACAAGGCATATTGACATTAGGGAGAGGCATGTGTAGCCGAGTGATCATAGGTGCCAGTGAGTAGTTAGGCGAGCTGGAGGGACGGCGATTCAGACAGCTAGTAGGTCGGGGCTAGCAGCAGGCTAGCAGATGGGCCTCAGGGGGATGTCGCAATGGGAGAGCCTGTTGAAACCTCCTCGGACGGTTATGTCGGAAGACCAGTCGTGATGGATTGGCGGGGCTCCGTGTCAGCAGCAAAGGGTCCAGGCCAATTGGCAGAAGAGGTATTGAAGCCCAGGAATTATCTGATGGATTTCTTCGGCTAGCCGGGAGAAGGGATTAGCTCAAGGCTAGCTCCAGGCTAACTGGTGCTTGCTTCAGGACAGAGATGTTAGACAGGAGTAGCCACTCGGATAGCAGCTAGCTAGCTGAGATGATCCGGAGTGAAGGTTCAGAGCTTGCTGTAGGAATCCGGAGATGTGGTAGAGAAAAGCAGTCCGATATGCTCTGGGTATATATCGCACTGTGCAGACTGGCAGGAGTTGCCTGGGCTGAGGCTGCCAGTCCGAGTTAACGGTGATGAACGCTAGCAGTGGCTAACTGACTACTAGCTAGTAGCTAGTTAGCTGGCTAGCTTCTGAAGGGGGTTCCGGTTCAAAAGTGTAAAAATATCCATACCACGTTGTGTGAGGCGGGTTGCAGGAGAGTATGTTCAGTCCGTAGATGGAAAATGAGATTAAAAATAATGAAAATATATACAAAGAAAAACGATATATACAAGGGAAGGGACAAGACAATCAAAACAGACAACCCACTGCTACTCCGTCTTGGATCCGAAATCATATGCAAATACTCAGCACAGATCATTCCTGTGGGGAAGTGAGAAAACCCCAAAATATTTCTGTAACTAAAGTACACACGGCCCTTTTGAAACTAATGGTTGAATTCAAGAATTTCAAACTGTGGTATGGGAGTGGTGGGTTGAAAGCACCCAAATGTTACAAAATGTTTTATTAAAAATGAAAGTTTGATTTGATAACCAAACCAAACACCTGACACACACAAAACATTTCCTGGCTGGTTTCTTTCACATACATACACACGCGCACGCGCACACGCACACGCACGCGCACGCGCACGCACACACACACCAAACTCAATACAGACTTAAAACAGATGCTTAGGATGGACAAAAGACTTGAAAGAGACGCACCTGGGATAGTGTACATACCTTACATACATGCATGCACGAACACGAACACACACACACACACACACAGACACACACTCATTTACATTTACATTTAAGTCATTTAGCAGACGCTCTTATCCAGAGCGACTTACAAATTGGAAAGTTCATACATATTCATCCTGGTCCCCCCATGGGGAATGAACCCACAACCCTGGCGTTGCAAGCGCCATGCTCTACCAACTGAGCCACACGGGACCGTTTCAAAGACACACATTTCAAAGATGCCTGCTTATCGTGAGAGATCGGAACATGAGAGAGCGAGCGCCAGAGAGCGATGGAGAGAGGGAGACAGAGAGAGTGGGAGCTTAAAGAGAGAGGGAGGTGAGTTGATAAACACCCCGCCAGCCGCCCTGTTCTTGTTTTATCCTGACTGAACTAGTCTGCTTTCTGTTAGCAACACGTGTTGTTGTTATGAGAACCAGCGGTAGTACCAGACCCAGCCAGCCTGCCCCCTCAGGGGATCTCAGGGCTGGCTACAATGGGGACTGTGTTCACCTCTCAATGACAGACCTGTCTCTGTATACGACCCACACCCTGTCACTGATATCTATAGACATTCATCTTTTCATTGACATAGAGCTGGAATGGATAGAACTGTCATTCACCCTACATAGAACTGGACTGATAGTTCTATGTCACCTACATAGAACCATATTGATACAGTATAACTGTCATTCACCCTTTCACTGACATAGAGCTAGTGTGGATAGAACTGTCATTCACACTATCATCTTCATAGAACTGGAATGGATAGAAATCTGTCATATACAATGGATGGGTGTCTTCTTCCTGAATGGCCTAGGCGCTATGATAATCTGATCCTAGATCTGTGGTTAAGGGTGACTTCTACCTTGCGTTTACAGGAACTGTGACTGGTAGAAACATCATAGGCCTACATGTCTATGGTCCCCACTGCCAGGTCGGCAGGCCTGTTGAACGCGGAACGAGGGAGAGCTCAATTTATTGTTTTTGAAAGTTTTGAAAGTCTGGAAAAAGTGTTTTATTGAAAATGTTTGGTTACTAGCTAGCTACCTTTTGAGTTTGGATCCTGTGACGCGGTTGGCATCTGTTACTGGGACCGTTGCTATCTGTCCAGGGATCCTGCCGGCCAAGGTGCTGAGGAGTTGCTTGGCGTAGCAGCTAGCCTAGCTGCCTACCAACCTAGCAGGGTTTCCTTGAGTGTTTGAACGCAGGGACCGCGGACTGCGAGGAGTAACAGCGTAGCCTACATTGCCATGACAAAGACCAAAGCCGGTGGGAGTACCATTGAGGATAGTGGTGTCGCTCTATCAAAGGTGAAGGATCTTTTAAACAAACAAAAATTGTTTTACAGGCAGTTGTTACAACAACTGGGGTGTTTTAGGCCACAAAGTGCTAACAGTCAGTATCTAAATAATGTTTGTGAAATGCTTGGTAGTGTATGTGATGTAAACGGAAGGTCTACTTTCTCGGGGACCTGAATATTGACTAGTTTTCATCAAGCTGTCTGCTCAAGAAGAAGTTTCTCACTGTAACCAGTGCCTGTAATCTGGTTCAGGTTATTAAACGACCCACCAGGGTGTTTACAAACACTACAGGAACAAGATCATCCACATGTATTGTTCACATTTTTACTAACACTGTAGAACATGTTCTAAATCTGTATCCTATTGGATGCAGCGATGGAAATATAGTGGCTATATCTAGGAGAACCAAAGTTCCAAAAGCTGTGTATAATAGTGTATAAGATCGTACAAAATATTTTGTTGTGACTCTTTATGTGGATAATGTAAAAAATATGTGTTGATCTGATGTGATTAATTGTCACGTGTGCTCCCTCTCCGGCCTCAAGGTCACCAGGCTGCTCGTTATGGCTCAAACCTGTCACCATTGTTACATGCACCTGCGCATCATCAGACTCACCTGGACTCCGTCACCTCCTTGATTACCTGCCCTATATATGTCACTCCCTTTGATTCCTTCCCCAGGTGGCATTGTTTCTGTTTCAGTTTCCTGTCTGTGCGTTGTTCGTGTTTCTTGTTTTGTTCATTTGTTTATTAAATTATGCACTCCCTGAACTTCCTAAATTATGCACTCCCAGCGCACACGTTACAGAATGACACCTCACCAAAGGGAAGCATCAGGTGGTGTTTTTATTTGTTTTGTGTTGGAAGTGATGTCGAGTCCGGGTGTCCGAACCGGAGCTACCTTGTAGGCCTCAGCCGGTTTGTCGGGTTCCCCTGCCTCAGCTGGCTCGAGGGGTTTCCATATCTCAGCGGGATCGATAGGCTCCCATGCCTCAGCTGGCTCGAGGGGTTTCCATATCTCAGCGGGATTGATAGGCTCCCATGCCTCAGCTGGTGAACAGGTTCCCTGTGCCTCGACCGAGGCAACCGGGGAGGTCTCAGCTGGCTCATCAGGCTCTCACACCTCAGCCGGTTTGTCAGGTTTCTGCGCCTCAGCGGAAGCGACCGGTCCGCTCCGGATCCCCGGGATCGTCCCTTTGGTTGGCGTCCTGCGGCTGGAGCCAAATGTGCTGGGGAGGGGGTACCGTCACATATGCTCTCTCTCCGGCGCCCTAGGTCGCCATGTTCTCGCGTCTCAGCCGGACTGACAGGTTTCCCGTGCCTCAGCAGAGGTGTCCGCTCCTGATCCCCGGGATCGTCATTTTGGTCGGCGTACTGCTGCTGGAGCCGTGTGTCGGGGAGGGGGTACTGTCACGTGTGCTCCCTCTCCGGCCTCTAGGTCACCAGGCTGCTCGTTATGGCACACACCTGTCACCATTGTTACGCGCACCTGCGCGTCAGATTCACCTGGACTCCATCACCTCGTTGATTACCTGCCCTATAGATCACTCCCTTTGGTTCCTTCCCCAGGCATCATTGTTTCAGTTTCCTGTCTGTGCGTTGTTCGTGTTTCTTGATTTTTTCATTTGTTTATTAAACTATGCACTCCCTGAACTTGCTTCCCGACTCTCAACATTACATTAATAAGGAACATCCAGACACTAAACTTGATGAATTTATGAAAAGGCTTCTTCCAATTATTGATAAACATGCACCTGTTAAGAAACTGACTGTTAGAACTGTTAAGGCTCCATGGATTGATGAGGAATTGAAAAACTGTATGGTTGAAAGAGATGGGGCAAAAGGAGAGGCTAATAAGTCTGACTGTACATCTGACTGGCTGACTTACTGCAAATTGAGAAATGATGTGACTAAACTCAACAAAAGAAGAAGAAACCATATCATGAAGCCAAGATGAATGATATAAAGAATGATGGAAAATGATGGAGTGCTTAAAATTTAACTATGGGCAGAAAGACAAAATTCAACTTCATCATTCATCGAATCAGATGGCATATTCATCACAAAACCATTTGGTGTTGCCAATCATTTTAATAATTACTTCATTGGCAAAGTGGTCAAACTTAGGGCAAAAATGCCAACAACAAACACTGTGACATCGTATTCATGCAACAAATATAAATAATGAAAGAAAAGAACTGCAAGTTTGAATTTTGTAAAGTTAGTGTGGGAGAGGTCGAAACATTGTTATCGATCAATAATGACAAATCTCCTGGCATTGACAACTTAGACGGAAAGCTACTGAGGATGGTATCTGACTCTATGGCCACTCCTATCTGTCACATCTTTAATCTGAATGTAGAGGAAGGTGTTTGTCCTCAGGCCTGGAGGGAAGCTACCCAAGAGTCGTATCAGCTTGCTGCCAGCTCTTAGTTGGAAAAAATGGTGTTTGACCAAATACAATGCTTTTTCTCTGTAAACAAATTGACAACAGACGCTCATCATACTTATAAAGAAGGACACTCAACATGTACTGATGATTGGTAGAAAGAAATTGATAATACCATTGTGGGAGCTGTACTGTTAGACTTTCAGTGCAGCCTTCAATATTATTGACAATAACCTGTTGTGGAGAAAAATTATGTTTTATGGCTTTTCAACCTCTGCCATATTGTGGATTCAGAGCTATCTATCTAATAGAACTCAGAGGATTTTCTTTAATGGAAGCTTCTCTAATGTTATACATGTAGAGTGTGGTGTACCGCAAGGCAGCTCTCTAGGCCGTATTTTTATTTTGTGAATGACCTGCCACTAGCATTAAATAAAGCCTGTGTGTCACTGTATGCTGATTATTCAACCATATACGTGTCAGCAACCACAACTAATGAAATCACTGAAAGCCTTAACAAGGAGTTGCAATCAGTTTTGGAATGGGTGGCCAGTAAAACTGGTCCTGAACATCTCTAAAACTAAGAACATTTTATTTGGTACAAATCATTCCCTAAACTCTAGACCTCAGCTGAATCTGGTAATGAATGGTTTGGCTGTTGATGAGGCTAAATTACTTGGTGTTACCTTAGATTGTAAACTATCATGGTCAAAACATATAGATTCAATGGTTGTAATGATGGGGAGTGGTCTGTCCATAATAAAGAGATGCCCTGCTTTGTTGACAGCACACTCCAAAAAGCAAGTCCTGCAGGCTCTAGTTTTGTCTTATCTTGATTATTGTCCAGTCATCTGGTCAAGTGCTGCAAAGAAGGACCTAGTTAAGATGCAGCTGGCCCAGAACAGAGTGGCACGTCTTGCTCTTCATTGTAATCAGAGGGATAATATAAAGACTATACATTCCAGTCTCTCTTGGCTAAGAGTTGAGGAGAGACTGACTGCATCACTTCTTCTTTTTCTAAGAAACATCAATGTGTTGATAAGTCAACTTACACACAGCTCTGACACACACACTTATCCCACCAGACATGCCACCAGGGGTCTTTTCACAGTCTCCAAATCCAGAACAAATTCAAGAAAGTGTACAGTATTATACAGAGACGTTTTTGCATGGAACTCCCTTCCATCTCATATTGCTCAAATGAACAGAAAACCTGGCTTCATGTTTTGAGTGGACCCCAGGAAGAGTAGCTGCTGCTTTATCAACAGCTAATGGGGATCCTAGTAAAATACCAACTAGGGAGGTGTTGTGCTGTGGGTTGTCTTCCCAGCACCCAGGTTAGGCCTAGAGTTGTAGAATCTTAAGTTAATCACCCTGCGCAGAAGGGAATGCAAACTGGTATTGTATTTGAGGTTTTAATAGACTTCTAAAGTTAGTAAATTCCACTAAAATGTCAGACTTGATTTGCACTAACCTGAAATGTATCAACCACAAGAATGTCCATTCATTTTAATCCACTCAAGAATTCACATTTCCTGTTGCTGCAGGATAATTTTCCTGTCCTGAGAAACTGGTCAAATGAAGATCCTACATCTGTATATTGTATGGCCTGCTGTTGCCTGGCCAACCCCCTGTCCCTCTGAAGGACATCCAGACCATTCTGACTGTCACAGCATGTAAAGCATTATACAGCTCAAACCACTGAGCCGGACATTACTGGTTTAAACACACAGCTAATGATATGGCGCAGGCTTCTCTCATATAAAGTCAGGAGTGACACGTGGAAGATGGATGATACATGTGTGTGGGTGCACGAGTGCACAAATGTATGAGAGGTCATGCTTGTGTGCAAGTGTGTGTGTGTGCGTGCGTGCATGCTTGTGTGCATGCTTTGGTATCTGCATATGTGTGTGTGTTTGAATCCTCATCCCTATCCTCTCTAAAGTTGTTATTTGTGTATACGGTGAGTGTACAAAACATTAGGAACTCTTTCCATGACATAGACTGACCAGGTGAATGCAGGTGAAACGTACAATCCCTTATTGATGTCATCTGTTAAATCCACTTCAATCAGTGTAGATGAAGGGGAGGAGACAGGTTAAAGAATGATTTTGAAGCCTTGAGACAATTTAGACATGGATCGTGTATGCCTGCCCTTCAGAGGGTGAATGGGCAAGACAAAAGATTTAAGTGCCTTTGAACGGGGTATGGTAGAAGGTGCCAGGTGCACCGGTTTGTGTGTCAAGAAATGCAACGCTGCTGGGTTTTTCACGCTCAACAGTTTCCCGTGTGTATCAAGAATGGTCCCCCACCCAAAGGACATCCAACCAACTTGAAACAACTGTGGGAAGCATTGGAGGCAACATGGGCCAGCATCCCTGTGGAACGCTTTCGACACCTTGTAAAGTTCATGCCCCGATGAATTAAGGCTGGTGTAACTGAATATTAGGAAGCTGTTCTTAATGTTTTGTGCAGTCAGTATATTGAATAGAAACAGAGAGACAGACATCCTGATTGCGACACACATAACATACTCATCATCTAGAATGGCTCCTATATGCTAATGACTAGGGACTCAATTCAATAAAAACCCTATTTGCATAATTCTCCCATCATTTTGAGAGGATAACACATTTGACCGGACATATTCAATTTTCATCTGAGTAAACATAGGGTTATTAAATCATTCTTAATTTTACATTTTTCTTATAACCATGTGGGAGTGTACAGTAGATTAGACTCCAGAGAGTTTGTGTGACAGAAGAGTATGTTTAATATTTGTGTGTGTGTATGCATTAGTGTATGTGTGTGTGTCTGTCTGTGTGTTGTCGGTGTGCCCTTGAGCAAGGCACTTAACCGTGGTTTGCTACAGGGGCACCGTACTACCATGACTGACCCTGTAAAACGACACATTTCACTGCACCTATGTGATGTATGTGACAATAACACATCTGTGTTCGTGAATGCTCGCCGCATGCATGTGTGTGAGCTCTGTGAGAGTACACATGCTATGGCCAGTCTCAGCCCAACTCCCTGACAATTATTGCTATATATACCTCTCTATATACCACTCCAAATGGCTACCACTAACCAGCCTGATTATAGGCTGGAGCAAGGAGAGAGGGTTGCAGAGGGAGAAGAGAGAGAGAGAAAGGAGGCAGAGTGAGATTAAGATTAAATTAAACGAGGGTGAGGGAGAGAGAAATGAAAGATCTCAGTGTCTAACGCGGTTTCTTTTCCTTTTTCCTCCTGCTTTATCTCTTCTCCACCTGCACTTGATTAATAAAAACTTGACAGGCAAAAACAATTTTTCAAATTTCTTATTTCTCCAATTCCCAATCCCCATATTGTTTTCACCTAGCCTTCACCATCAAATCATGAAGAAGAATTGTCAAGATGCTTTTAGACTAGGTTATAGTGTAACGTTCTTCAATGACCACAGTTCTATACTGGCAGGATGATGGCAGTCCTATATTGCATTCTATCTTCTGAATATCACATACTTTCTGCTGTATACACTAGAAAATAAAACAAATGTAAAAAATCACAGCGCCTCGCTACAGAACATTACTAGAGTAGTGCCGCCCTCTACTGGTAGGTTATGAAACTACGTTGAGCGCTCAATGGTCGACTAGGAGAGATTAAAGAAGGAAGAAAGAAAAATACATTCTTAACATTTGAGGGATATTTGAGGGCTAAAGGTAGAATTTAATTTCACTACAAGAAGTTATCCGTAATTGTACTAAGGCTACCACTTCATCCACAGAAGAAAGGAAAAGAGGCCTGAAGATGGAGTGATGAGAGAGAGGACAGGCGAGGGACAGAGAGAGAGACAGATGAGGTTGGGTCAGTCTAGGACAGAGAGAGTTGAAGGTCCTGACACAGACACAGACATTGAGAAGGAGAGTTATGACCGATAGCTACATCACGCACTCACGCCTGGCCACATTCCTCGTCATACTGAAGACATTCCTGAGACCTAGAGGCTTATATAGAGGTATCTCTCTCTCTCTTTCTCTCTCTCTTCCTCTCTCTATCTCTTTCTCCCCCCACTCTCTCTCTCTCTCTCTCTCTCTTTCTCTCTCTCTCCCTTCTGTCTCCCATCCCCCATTATTTTCCTCGTTCCCCATGTCACCACTTACAGCCAGTTACAGTAGCTGAGTCACAGTGTCTTTATTTAGACTGTTGTCCTTTGTGTCTTGCCATTGTCACTTTGGCTTGCTCTATGAGGGTAAAGGGGCTGGTTCACTCTTACTGTTCAGCATTCTGTGACAAGTGTATCTGTCTAGACACCCTATAGAGATAACATGTCACATATCAGTGACCCTCGTGGGTCCATTCTGCGAAATGGTTTAAACTGTGCTCTCTGGGGCACTGGAAAGAGTAGTCTACACACTGCAATACATAATGATACGTCAAGGCTGAGTTAAGAGTTAGCCCACTGCATGAGCTAAAGCCTAGGCAATAGCTCTGGGAGCTAACATGAGCCACCGGGTCCCACTGGAAACACAGTACAGAGTGTTGATAATAAGTAAAGTGGTGAAGAGCAGAACCAAAGAGTTAGAATTAATCAAAGCAATGTTCCATGGTTGTTACACTGGCGGCTAGAATAATGATATAAATTCTGAATTCTTGAACCAAGACTTGCGGCCATATTTGGTGTACACATTTGAATGGCTGATAAATTTAGAGTTAGAATTAGAAAAACTTTATTGTCCACACAATGTGGAAAAATGCCTTCGGGTTCACAATAATTTATGTTTATTATAACAATTTGCATTGTTACGCCATGTTGGGTGTACTGGCCAAGAAACCAGACACTGAGGGGTTTTGTCCTTTCTACTAATCCGAATTCTCGGCCCCCTCATGTGTGGAAGCCATACCATCCCTGTATCTGAAACCAGCATGATCATATTCTCTCTCCTCCCATCTCCATCTCCCTCCTCCTTCCTCCCTTTGTCTCTCTCTCTCCTCCCATCTCCATCTCCCTCCTCCTTCCACCACTGCCTACATCACTAGTTTATCCGTTTGAATAAAATGCAAAATAGTAGCTAGCAAGATGAAGATGAGTGCATTTCACAAGTGGCTAGTATGCATCAACTACTTTAACTGAAACCACTGAAAAGGTTTTTCCTGCACACTTTGGTTTTCAATTGCGTCTTTTTGTCGTGTCTGCCTCGTGATTTGTTGGGAGAGTCCCGGGATCCCCCCCGTCCCGCCCCGTCGACATAGGCAGTGACATAGTTCCTCTATGCCAAAAGAGTACACAATTGATTGAAACGAGACCCTAGTCTCTGTGTGACCTAGGGAAGGGTTTTAGAAGACTATCCCGCTCCCCCCATCCCTCTCCCCCCTCTCTCTCACACTCTCTTCATCCCTTTAGGTAAAAGCAGAAAAGCAGCGGGATCGAATTAGAACTACGGGACGGTTTTTAACAGAAACGCTCGTTGGCCCGCCTCACTCCAATGACGCGCATAATTGGAAGCATCTTGGCATGAAGATATAGCCGAAATGGCATATCAATAGGGTCTGCATCCCAAATGACACCCTATTCCCTACATAGAGCACTACTATTGACCATAGCCCTATGGGCCCTAGTCAAAAGTAATGTACTATATAGGGAATAGGGTGCAGTTTGGGACGTAATCAGGCTCTCACTGCAAGGGCATGGAGATAAGGAGAGGCTGCCTGTCTTTAACAGGTCTTGTCCAAGATAAGGTCAAGGGTCTCCTGCCTAATAATGAGGAAGGATGCGCCCCACATGGCACCCTATTCCCTATATACTGTAGTGCGTTACTTTTGACCAGGTCCCATAGGGTAGTGCACTATATAGGACATAGGATGCCCTTTGGGACACATTCAAAGAGAATGTACATTGAGGGTAGTCTTACATACAAATAACTGTGAAACGTGTGAAGCACTGGTGTGAACAGCTATGCAGTATCTTTCTGAAATAACACAGAGAGTGATGATTGTATTGTAGTCATCCGAAGCTGGGACAAGCAAACAGTTTCTGTTGTCACGGCTCACGGTGGGTTCATTCTGTATCCATGTGTAGTAGCTAGTTCTCTCCACCGTGTCCTCCTAGCTTCCTCATTGATATAAGAAACATGATGCAGCACAATAGTTGTATAGCACTGTACCTTCCAGTGTCTCAGCTTGATGTGACGGTTACAATCTCATTCTTTTGGGGAGTAACTCTAGTTTTAAAGGCCCAAAATCACCTTTCTTTTTCATGTTCTCTCTCTACTGTTCTCTCTCTAGTTCTCTCTCCTTTACGGCAGGTGTAAATGTGCAGTGAAATATTTACCTGCAAGTTCTCCTCCCACAGTGCAGTAAAAATATAAATAATAAAATGTCAAATCTGAAATGTGAGCAGGCATGTGTATGTTTGTGTGTGTATGTGTGTGTGCCAGGATGTGTGTGCCAGGATGTGTGTGCCAGGATGTGTGTCAGGATGTGTGTGTCAGGATGTGTGTGTCAGGGTGTGTGTGCCAGCGATGTGTGTGTCAGGGTGTGTGTGTCAGGGTGTGTGTGCCAGGATGTGTGTGTCAGGGTGTGTGTGCATGTGGCCAGGAGGTGTAGGTGTGTGTCAGGATGTGTGTGTCAGGATGTGTGTGTCAGGATGTGTGTGTCAGGATTGTGTGTGTTGCCAGGATGTGTGTCAGGATGTGTGTGTCAGGATGTGTGTGTCAGGGTGTGTTGTGTCAGGTGTGCTGTGTGTCAGGTGTGTGTGCCAGGATGTTGTGTCAGGATGTGTGTGCCAGGATGTGTGTGCCAGGATGTGTGTGCCAGGATGTGTGTGTCAGGGTGTGTGTGTCAGGGTGTGTGTGCCAGGATGTGTGTGTCAGGGTGTGTGTGTCAGGGTGTGTGTGCCAGGATGTGTGTGTCAGGATGTGTGTGCCAGGATGTGTGTGTCAGGATGTGTGTGCCAGGATGTGTGTGCCAGGATGTGTGTGTTCAGGATGTGGTGGGGGGAGGATGTGTGTGCCAGGATGTGTGTGCCAGGATGTGGTGCCAGGATGTGTGTGCCAGGATGTGTTGTGCCAGGATGTGTGGTGTCAGGGTGTGTTGTCAGGGTGTGTGGTCAGGGTGTGTTGCCGGGGTGTGTGTGCCAGATGTGTGTGTCAGGGTGTGTTGTGCCAGGATGTGTGTGCCAGGATGTGTGTGCCGGGGTGTGTGTGCCAGGATGTGTGTGTCAGGGTGTGTGTGTCAGGGTGTGTGTGCCAGGATGTGTGCCAGGATGTGTGTGTCAGGGTGTGTGTGTCAGGGTGTGTGTGCCGGAGTGTGTGTGCCGGGGTGTGTGTGCCGGGGTGTGTGTGGGGGATGTGTGTTAGGATGTGTGCCAGGATGTGTGTGTCAGGGTGTGTGTGGGGGGATTGTGTGTCAGGATGTGTGTGCCAGGATGTGTGTGCCAGGATGTGTGTGCCAGATGTGTGTGCCAGGATGTGTGTGCCAGGATGTGTGTGCCAGGATGTGTGTGCCAGAGTGTGTGTGCCAGGATGTGTTGCCAGAGGGTGTGCCAGGATGTGTGTGCCAGAGTTGTGTGCCAGGATGTGGTGGGGATGTTGTGCCAGGATGTGTGTGTCAGGATGTGTGTGCCAGGATGTGTGTGCCAGGATGGTGTGCCGGGAGGTGTGTGCCGGGATGTGTGTGGGGGATGTGTGTGCCAGGATGTGTGTGCCAGGATGTGTGTGTCAGGATGTGTGTGCCAGGATGTGTGTGCCAGGATGTGTGTGCCAGGATGTGTGTGCCAGGATGTGTGTGCCAGAGTGTGTGTGCCAGGATGTGTGTGGCCAGAGTGTGTGTGCCAGGATGTGTGTGCCAGGATGTGTGTGCCAGGATGTGTGTGCCAGATGTGTGTGCCAGGATGTGTGTGTCAGGGTGTGTGTGGCAGGGTGTGTGTGTCAGGGTAGTTCTCTCCAATGCAACGCAGACCTCTCCTCCCCCTCACAAATAAAAGCGTGTGCAATGCCGCATTAACCCTGCATCAGTATCACCCTTTTGACTTGAGACATTTTATTAGCGGCAGCCCTCACTCCTCCTCACCCTCCTCAACCCTCCTCATGTCTATTCTTCTCTACTGTAGTCTTGGCTGATGTAAAACATAGTTTATGTTGAGAGGGGGTAGAAGGGTGTGAGACAAGGGTTGGGTGACTGGCCACTATTCTTTGACCGCTATGGGTCTTCGTCAGGCTTCGAGCCAAGGTGTGTGTGCTTGCATGATTGTGTGCATGTCTGTGTGTGTATGTGTGTGTTTGTGTGTGCGTGATTGCTTATATGCATGATTGTGTGTGTGTGTTGTTTCTTGACTGCCCAGTGCCCACAGTAACCCCAGGGTATGTTTACCGCTAACCCCTTAGCGTCTGCCAGTTCATCCACTGAACAGAACCCGTTTCTGCCAGGCTGTAAGGTGGAAATAGTCCTGAGTGTTTACACTCACTGTGGAAAACGAAATACCATACACTCCAATCCAGCTATGTGGCTTTGAATATCTCCACAAATACCCAATAAAACGACTCAAATAGAGCAAACATGTCCATGTATCAAATGTCAAAGACTCAATGGGATGTCATGCTACTAGGCTGTAAATTGTGTTTATAAATATTATTATCCAGGGCCCTCTATATCTATCATAGAATGGACCATACAGGTTGAATCTGTTTATTCTGGCCTTGGGGAGCCATATAGTTTAGAAAGCCTTGGACAGACTTCAACTAACTACACAAAGGTGATAAATAAAACCCATGTATTATTATTGTTATTTGTACCCCCACAGACCCTGTTAAACACGTGTAGCTGCTTTGTATAGTAGGAAAACATGCACTAGATGTGTTAGACTCCCCACACAACCAGATTACATCTTTGCAATTAATAAAAGGGCAACACACGCCATAATCTCTTTTGCTTGCAGTTCTGACAAATGTCTCCACTTGCCTTAGAGGGTGCATTGTCATAACAACCTGTTTTGTTCAGTTTTGCTAGCATGGCAAATTCTCAAGTAGTTTAAACCCCCTAGAGTCGATTGACGCACCAACATAATTGGCATCATAAAACAATCCCAATCAAAACCCCTCTGTTTAAAGGGTGACTGCACTTCCTGATTTGGCCTTATTTTAGATTTGGTTCATTAAGAAATGCTAGCGGCCATGAAAGTTGGTTTCGGTGTGTGGTTTGATGTGGGTGTTTCTTGTGTGTGTTCATAGGTGGGAAGAGTTAGACACATTCTTTTGCCAATTAGCTTCAGCTGGCTGGTGTGCAACTGTGGCAAAGTTGTTTTGACTTAGGATAGCCTATCTCCGGGGCTAGTTAAGGACGTCCATAAATGACACATGGTAAATGAGACAATATTTTTATGTTGCACACCTAATTTTCTCATTAAATGCTTATAATATTTGTTGGCCTATATGAATTTGTACAATGTATAGTTTGTTTGAAGTTTTTAACATTTTGTGCTAATGCAATTTGTATATATTGTTACCGATTGTCCCTAACTATCTCCATAGGGATATCCAAAGTAAATTCAAATTGACCACAGCCATTACGACCGGGTCGCGTGCAGCTGTACTGTGCTGCCAGCGGTGGACATGTGGGCAGGATGGAAACAAACCCAACCTTCATTTATGTTGTGATGCAGTCACAACCACAAGTCTCAGAAAATTCTGTTTTGGACAAGACTAACTTTATGCCTGTCTTTAGCCTCTTCTTCCACATGACTGTTAAAATAGATACCTTATCATGCTTCTCTACTTCAATTTCCATACTCAATAATGACCAGTAACATAAAATGTATTATGAAATTATTGAATAAAACATAAATTGCTCTGCAAGCTAGCATGGCAGCAGTAACTCTGCTCTGCTAATCGTCATAATTACATCAACTACAGTAGCCTTTTCTAATTACTGTGACCTAGCGGGTCCAATCCTTTAAACACCAGCTTAAACAAACAGATTTCAGCTGCGTTGGGAAAATAAAAAGTAATTTATGGTTATTGAAGTGAGATCAATTAGATGATTGTGGTGGTGGTGATTTGGTTTGTGTGTGTGTGCGGGCGTGTGTGTGTGTAAGCGCATGCATATATGTGTGTGTGTGTGTGTGTGTGTGTGTGTGTGTGTGTGTGTGTGTGTGTGTGTGTGTGTGTGTGTGTGTGTGTGTGTGTGTGTGTGTGTGTGTGTGTGTGTGTGTGTGTGTGTGTGTGTGTGTGTGTGTTGTGTGTGTGTGTGTGTGTGTGTGTGTGTGTGTGTGTGTGTGTGTGCGTGCGTGCGTACAGTAATTAATACAGAGAACTGTAAGAGATGGAACTGGGCTCTCCCTCCCTCCCTCCCTCCATCCAGCTCTCCTGTTATTTATCACTCCTGTCATAGTGTTGTTGTGATTATGGATGTCATACAGCCATAAAGCGCCTTTCGATCAATAACCCTGAAATTAAACAAAAAAATGCATTTCCGCAGCGACTGAGCGCCGACCGGCTCCGGCGGCACGGCCACACTCACACACAAACTCCAGAGGGAATTACCTGGTTGGAACATTTCTGATGAGACAGAGATGGAGAGACAGACTGAGGTGGGCAGAGGGATTGGGATGGTGTTCAGGTAATTTGTTGTGATAATTTAATGAAGCCTACCTGTATGACTGTTGGCGTTAGGTTGTGTCCTAAATGGTATCATATTCCCTATGTAGTGCACTACTTTTGACCAAGGCCCATTGGGAATACTCCCCAGCAGGCAGGAATTACCTGGTTGGAACTTGTAACACAGCTGAGCTGATTATCCCGCTGAAGAGAAAGAGATGGAGTGACAGGCTGGGGGACAGAGGTGGGGTGAATGTGGGGAATGTGGTGTAGTCCTGTGTGGCTCAGTTTATAGAGCATGGCACTTGCAAAGCTAGGGTCATAAGTTTGATACTCACTGGGGCCACTCATAAATTCACCTGCTAAATGCATTTACATTTTAGTTATTTAGCAGAAAGGCAAGAGTGTTATTTGATTTTTTTTATTTAACTGGCATGCATACAATATACATTGGGGGTCTGAAATTATTGACACCCTTGATAAAGATGAGAAAAAAATGACTGTATATAGTAAATAATTCAAATACTGAGCTCCAAAAAAATGGAGTATTATACTTAAACATTTGCTCAGAGCAAGATATTTTGTTTAACAAGTAATAAATGTTTTACTCAAAAATGTAGGGGTCACAATTCATGACACCCCTTTTTCAAAAAAGTTCAATACCTCACCTTGCAAGATAACGGCATTGAGCCTATTTCTAAAATGTTTTATGAGTTGGAGAACACATTGAGAGGGATCTTCTACCTAGTAGCCTACTTAATCATTGCTGTTTGAACTGTCAGATTGCTCAGTACTTGTGACTATTGCTGTGGACTTAGTTTCAGGCCTATTTGTGTAAACGTCTTGCTAATTCGTAGGTGTGTTGTGTTGTAGGTGGTGTTCTCTTCACCTCTGTCAGGCAATCCACAATTCGTGTTAGGACTTCAGTCTCCCCTGTTTATTCAGCGGCAGCTGTAAGTGCCAAAATGGAGACTGTCGCCGAAACAAAGACATTCTGCGGAGTTGTTCGAGGAAAACTTCAGACCACTCTCTCACTTGAGTATCTTATCTTCTGATGATCTCATTTTGCTCCTTTGTAGCTTTGTCAAGTAAATGTATTCCTATCCCTGTTTGCTCCTCTCGCTGAAGGTTTTACAGAAGCTCCCCACACCTTTGCTGCAACCCTTCTAATTTAGTGTACCCTGCTCGCACAACCCATGTTGAACTTCTAGTCTCCGGCAGCATTTAGAACTGCCAATCAGTCCTTGCACTTTATGGCCCTGACAGAGACATGGATTACCCCAGTTAACACTGCTACTGCAGCTGCTTTCTCATCATCTGACTATATGTTCTCTCATAATACAAGAGTATCCGGCTGTTAAGGTGGTGGCACAGGGCTACTTATTTCTTCTAAGTGAAGATTTTTCTCTGTTCCCCTCCTTATTTGAATGACACACTGTCACTCATCCACTCAAGCTTAACATTGTTGTTATCTATTGCTCACCAGGTACCCTTGGAGAGTTTCTCAATGAGCTTGACTCCATGATAAGCTCATTTCCCAGTGATGGTTCACCATTCATTGTACTGGGTGACTTCAACCCCCTGACACCGATTAATTTCTTTCCACCTCTTTCTTTCCACTCCTTTTCTCTTTTGACCTCATCCTTCCCCAGTCCCCTCTCACTCACAAGGCAGGTAATATACTTGACCTCGTCTTTACTAGAGGCTGTTCCCCTACTAATCTTACTGCAACTGCCCTCCATGTCTCTGATCACTGCTTTGCTTCTTTTTTCTCCATCTCTCCTCCAAACCTACCCACTCAGCCCCTACCCAGATGGTCATGCGCCATCGCAATCTCCGCTCTCTCTCTCCCACTACTCTCGCCTCTTTAATCCTATAATCTCTCCCTTTTGCTAAATCCTTCTCTCTTCTGTCTCTTGACTCTGCCTCTTCGACACTACTAACCTCCCTTTTCACATCCTTTGACTCTCACTGTCCCCTTTCCTCCAGGACAGCTCGGCACTCCCCACCCGCTCCATGACTCACTGTGTTGTGTTGTGTTCAGCACTGATTGTTTAGTATAGCATCCATGATTTGTATCATCGATTGTGCGGTCTGTTTTGTTGATATGTTTTTATCGGAAATCACTAGGTGATTTGGTTTTTCTATTTCCGTTGTATGTGAGATGCTACTTGTTTAGATAAACGTCAGCCTCAACTGAGAACGTGTTTGTTTGGTTCTTTTCAAATATAACACTGCGTACTCACAGAACAGGGCTGGCGGGCAGCTGTGCGGAAATGGAGGAAACCAATATTTCTATCTGGAGACCTTCTCCCATTCATCACTTCCCTCATCAACTCATCCCTAACTACTGGCTGACCAGTATCCTTTCTTTTTTTTCTTTCCTTAACATTTGAGCGTGCTGTCTATGACCAACTCTCTCATTATCTCTCAGAACAATCTTGTTGACCCTAACCAGTCAGGTTTCAAGCAGCTCACTCAACTGAGACCGCTCTCCTCTGTGTCACAGAGGCTTTCAGCTCTGCCAAAGTTGACTCTCTCCTCTGTTCCTCCTAGATCGATCTTCTGCCTTCGACACCATGAATCATTAGATCCTCCTCTCTACCCTCTCAGGGCTGTGTGTCTCAGGCTCTGCACACTTCTGGATTACATCCTACCTGACAGATCACTCCTACCAGGTGGTATGGAGAGGATGTGTGTCTGCACCAGGTGTTTGGAGCTAATTTCAGTTCAAAAGAATTGGCCCAAAATTTAAAAAATGATGCAAATAAAATATTTTAAGGAAAAGTGAGGTAATGCATGTTGAAACATGTAAAGAAAAAATGATGTAAACTAAAAACATTGAATTGTATGAACAATTCAAACTTATTGAACATTATTTTCAAAGCATTCAGTTGATGTTTGCATCCAATCTTAGTTTCGTTGGTCAAATAACTAATTTTCACTCTTGGGTCTTGTCCTTGACAATTTCTTTCCACCTTTTTCATGTCATCTTTTCTCTCCACCAAGTTTTGGTACTCTATTGAGGTGGAGGCGGGGTTAGGGGGATAGGTGTGTCCAACAATCCACAAAGGACAGCAAAACCAATAGGTTACTTACAAGCGTCATAAAACAACTAACTGGTAATAAAGGTCATGGCAATCTGCTTCCAGCGAACTACTTCCTGTTTTTAACCGTTGGTCACCTGTACTAGCTTGCAATTTTTCTCTGGTCCTTCTCATACTGGTATAGTGTGTATAAACTGTATACACTGAGTGTACAAAACATGCTCTTTCCATGACATAGACTGACCAAATGAGTCCAGGTGTAAGCTATGATCCCTTATTGATGACACCTGTTAAATCCATTTCAATCAGTGGAGATGAAGGGGAGGAGACAGGTTAAAGAAGGATTTTTAAGGCTTGAGACAATTGACACATGGATTGTGTATGTGTGCCATTCAGAGGGTGAATGGGCAAACAAAATATTTCAGTGCCTTTGAACAGGGCATGGTAGTAAGGACCAGGCACACTGGTTTGTGTCAAGAACTGCAACGCTGCTGAGTTTTTCACACTCAACAGTTTACCATGTGTATCAAGAATTGCCCACCACCCAAAGGACATTGAGCCAGCTTGACATAACTGTGGGAAGCATTGGAGTCAACATGGGCCAGCATCCCTGTGGAAAGCTTTCGACACCTTGTAGAGTCCTTGCCCCCTGACAAATTGAGAATGTTCTGAGGGCAAAAGGAAGGGGGGTGTTGTTGCTTTTGTTTACAGAGACAAGCGTTGCAGCCAGTGGATGAACTATTCCTCTTCCTTACATATCTACCTCTGGGGTTGAAGGACATAGGATCATCATCACGTGGGCCAACTTCCTGTAAACACTGCTCAGAGAAGGGACCATCTTGATGTTACAAGAGGAAGTGAAGGCCAACTTGCTGGAGGAATTTAAAAGCTTTCCCCTGACACGCAGGTCATTGTTGACTGCACCGAGTTTATGTGTCAGACACCATCCTCACTTCTGCTGCAGAATGAGATGTTCTCCAACTACAAATCCCACTGCACAATGAAGGAATTAGTGGGAATAGCTCCTCATGGACCGATGACCTTTGTGTCCTCGCTGTACACAGGCTCCATCAGTGATAAAGACATTTCAGTCAGGCATCCAACACCTTCTCACAGAGGACATGGTAGTAATGTTCGACAAGGGGTTCCTCGTCGATGACCTTGTACCAAAGAAGGTTTACCATCCCCCATTCCACTCAAAACAGAGCCAAATGCTATCAGCAGAAATTCATCAGACACAAGAGACCACGTGGAGCGTGTGATTCAGAGGGTGAAGGAGAATAAGTTGTTCGACACCAATATTCCCCTAGCTACTGCAGGAAGCATCCACCAGCTTTTCACTGTGGCATGCCTGCTCTTGTCAAGAAATGGGCCAAGGAGGTGTGAGATGCAGACCACGAATGGTGTGAAGATACCGTTTTCTTCAGCGTAGAGGGAGATCTGACTACTCATAATTTATATTGATTCATTTATATGTGATATTTGTATTTACATGCCAATTTGATACTTGAATAATTTGTGATACTGACATTGACATGCTATTTTAAACCTTGATTATCAGTTGATTACCATTTACCAGTTGTGATCAAATATGCCGCCTTAAGTTTTTCTATTTTAAAAGTTTGTTTCCAGTCTCATTAATCATCCTAGAGCAAACCAATCCTGATTAAGAGTATCCTAGCCCAGTATTTTAGTAATTTTACATTTTGTGTTCTCTACACATTGAAGTGACATTTATATTCTAAACACACACACACACACACACACACACACACACACACACACACACACACACACACACACACACACACACACACACACACACACACACACACACACACACACACACACACACACACACCTGTCTCTTATACACATCTAGATGTGTATAAGAGACAGCTGTTATACATGGTGGTAACCAGCGGTTTGTCTAGCATGTGGAAATCCCTGTAGGTCTCTTCCACCTTCAGCACAGAGAGATCCAGCAACAGTCCAACCATTCCTTTGTAGAGTGTACTTCCATATAAATTATGAGATCTTAAACAATAAAATACAGTAACTTTATAGCTTACCTCACTTTTCCTTCTGCCATATGGTTTGGTGTAGGCTTGGATGTAAACATCTTGCTGATGGGCCCAGGTTTCACGCCCTGTAAGACAGTGGTTTCCAACTCACGGTCCTCGAGTACTCGCAACAGTACACATTTTTATTGTAGCCCCGGACAAGCACACCTGATTCAACTTGTCAACGAATCACCAGGCCCTCAATGCGTTGAATCAGGAATGGTTGTCCTGGGCTACCACAAAAATGTGTGCTTTTGGGTGTACTCGAGGACTGGAGTCGGGAACCACTGCTGTAAGACAAATACAGAACTATGTTTGCAACCTCTGAGAAGGAGAACCAATCATAGATTAGGAAAGTACTGTTTTTGTAAACACCGAATGTGGACCACTAACAGTAAACCCTAATCAATGAATGTGAGTGTTAAGCTCCTGTGGGTAAATCTAGACATTGTAAATGCACCTAAAATGTATTGTTAAAACACTTAGTTGTTCTAGGTTTGTGCCATCGTTGTTTTGCCTCTGTACAGCTATGAACAGGAGGCACAACTGGAAAACTGAGCTGGCCTTCTGGAAGAGCAGTAAAACTGCATGGTTGCAGAAAGCAGTGCCTGCTACCCAAGCAATTGTGATGGGTGACGATGACAGGGTCAGAATCCCAAAGCACAATCTATTCTAAACAGATCCCAGAACAAAAAAGTATGGGTAGCACTTTGTAATAACTTCACGCAATAAAGCATTTATAATGGATTAGTAAATCATTTATTCACTATTTATTAATCATTACTCTCACATTTGTTAATGTTAGTAACCTAGTTTTTCACACATTTATTAACAACATTTAAAGTGTTTAGCATTTATGAGAGCACCAACTGTTCCGGACGCTCTCCATAGCCGATGTGAGTAAGACCTTTAAACAGGTCAACATTCACAAGGCCAACTGGCAAATGTCTTCACTGACATTTTCAACCTCTCACTGACCGAGTCTGTAATACCTACATGTTTTAATCAGACCACCATAGTCCCTGTGCCCAAGAAAGCGAAGGTAACCTGTCTAAATGACTACCGCCCCGAAGCACTCATCTCGGTAGCCATGAAGTGCATTGAAAGGCTGGTCATGGCTAACATCAACACCATCATCCGGGAAACACTAGACCCACTCCAATTAGCATACCGTCCCAACAGATCCACAGATGACGCAATCTCAACCGCACTCCACACTGCGCTTTCCCACCTGGACAAAAGGAACAGCTATGTGAGAATGCTGTTCATTGACTACAGCTCAGTGTTCAACATTATAGTGCCACAAAGCTCAACACTAAGCTAAGGACCCTGGGACTAAACACTGCAACTGGATCCTGGACTTCCTGACAGGCTGCCCCCAGGTGGTAAGGGTAGGCAACAACACATCTGCTAYGGTGATCATCAACATCAGGGGTGCGTGCTTAGTCCCAGAGACAACAACCTCTCCCTCCATGTGAGCAAGACAAAGGAGATTATTATGGACTACAGGAAAAGGAAGACCGAACACGCCCCCATTCACATCAACGGGGCTGTAGTAGAGCGGTTCAAGAGTTTCAAGTTCCTTGGTGTCCACATCACCAAGAAACTATCATTGTCCAAACATACCAAGAAAGTTGTGAAGAGGGCACTACAATGCCTTTTCCCCCTCATGAGACTGAAAAGATTTGGCATGGGTGCCCATATTCTCAAAAATGTCTACAGCTGCACCATCGAGAGCATCCTGACCGGTTGCATCCCCGCCTGGTATGGAAACTGCTTGGCATCCCACTGTAAGGCACTACAGAGGGTGGTGCGTACAGCCCAGTACATCACTGGGGCCAAGCCATCCAGGACTTACAGTGGCAAGAAAAAGTATGTGAACCCTTTGTACTTATCTGGATTTATGCCTAAATTGGTCATACAATTTGATCTGATCTTCATCTAAGTCACAACAATAGACAAACATAGTGTGCTTCAACTAATAACACACAAACAACTATATGTTTTCATGTCTTTATTGAACAAACCGTGTAAACATTCACAGTGCAGGGTGGAAAAAGTATGTGAACCTTTGGATTTAATAACTGGTTGACCGTCCTTTGGCATCAAATTAAAATATTGTAATTTGGTCAGATGTGTGACTAAATTCTAGGTCCACGTGTTAGAAATTGGAATTTCCGGTTTGCGAAGTCTACACCCTCGCAAAATATACTCTCAGCCGAAGTTAAGCACTGCCTTCGCCCAATCCTGGTAAGTCCAAATATTCAGTGGTGAAAACCCAAACACTGGAACTACTGCTGCTAGTTATCTTACACATTCCATTCTGCCGCGACAGATTCTTTGGTTTATGCTGAGAGATTAAGAGCAGTCCGTAGACTGCTTACAACATAAGGAAACAAATTATGTTGCTAAACTATCCCATTACGTTTAGAGTTACTACCTTTAGAGGCCCAGTAAAAGTTAAAATAGTCGCCGATTAAAAAACTTCTTGTCAATATGGGGGCGTTGTTTCCACTTTGTAAAAAATCGTGCCCAAATTAAACTGCCTCGTACTCTATTCTAGATCGTACAATATGCATATTATTATTACTATTGGATAGAAAACACTCTCAAGTTTCTAAAACTGTTTGAATTATATCTGTGAGTAAAACAGAACTCATTTTGCAGCAAACTTCCAGACAGGAAGTGAAAAATCTGAAAACGATGCTCTGTTCCAGGGCCTGCCTATTCAATTGCCTTATATTTATGGATTTGCATGCACTGCATACGCCTTCCACTAGATGTCAACAGGCAGTGGAAGGTGGAATGGGGTGTCTAGCTTGATCTGAGGTCGAACAAGAGCTCTTGGAATGACGTGACCAGAATTTCCTTTCTCTACCTAGGCGCGGGAAGGACATCAACATTGGCTTCTGAAAAGCGTTCGGTATACACGGTGGATATCTCCGGCTCTGATTTTATTTGATAGATGTGATAAAAACATCATAAAGTAGTTTTTTTCAACCGAGTTGTATCAGTTTATTCAACGTTTGTTGCGACTTTTGGAATTTTCCTTTCTTTGCGTCAGGAGAAGATGGGCATGTTCGCGCCACATGGCTAGCTAAGGTTGCTAATTCGACAGGAGAAAAGGACATTCTAAAACCAAACAACGATTTATTCTGGACAAAGGACTCCTTGTACAAGATTCTGATGGAAGCTCAGCAAAAGTAAGAACAATTTATGATGTTATTTCGTATTTCTGTGGAAAATGTTGAGTCCTATTTTCCGCCCTTTTTGCGGGCGCTGTCTCGCTATAACGTAAGCTGTTTGTTATGGTAAAGTTATTTTTAAAAATCTAACACGGCGGTTGCATTAAGAACTAGTGTATCTTTCATTTGCTGTCCAACATGTATTTTTTAGTAAAGTTTATGATGAGTTCTTTGGTCAGATTAGGTGAGTGTCCAAACTAGCTCCGGACAATTTGGTGAATCGATGCTACATATTCACAATGTATAACCACGGTTTGCAGCTCAAAATATGCACATTTTCGTACAAAACATAAGTGTATTGTATAACCTGATGTTATAATACTGTCATCTGATGAAGTTGGTCAAGGTTAGTGATTAATTTTATATCTTTTGCTGTTTTTTTCGATCGCTACCTTTTGCTGCTGATAAATGCATTTGTGTGTTTGGCTATTGTGGTAAGCTAATTTAATGCTATATTGTGTTTTCGCTGTAAAACACTTAAAGAATCTGAAATATTGGCTGGATTCACAAGATGTTTATCTTTCATTTGCTGTACACCATGTATTTTTCATAAATGTTTTATGATGAGTATTTAGGTATTTCACGTTGCTCTCTGTAATTATTCTGGCTGCTTTGGTGATATTTTTGATGGTAGCTGCAATGTAAAACTATGATTTATACCTGAAATATGCACATTTTTCGAACATAACATAGATTTATTGTATAACATGTTATAAGACTGTCATCTGATGAAGTTGTTTCTTGGTTAGTGACTAATTATATCTCTATTTGGTCAGTTTTGTGATAGCTACCTATGCGGTAGAAAAATGGTGAAAATATGCAGTTGAGTCTTTTGCTATTGTGGTTAGCTAATAGAAATACATATTGTGTTTTCGCTGTAAAACATTTTAAAAATCGGAAATGATGGCTGGATTCACAAGATGTTTATCTTTCATTTGCTGTATTGGACTTGTGATTTCATGAAAATTATATTATATGATATCCCTGTCGCGTTAGGCTAGGCTATGCTAGTCAGCTTTTTTGATGAGGATGCTCCCGGATCCGGGATGGGTAGCAATGAAAGGTTAAAAGACTGAAGCACTGGAAGCATTTAAAGGTTATACATGTAAAGAAATGTACCTGCAAATCGTACAGTGATTTTAGAAAGTATTCACACCCCTTTACTTTTTCCACATTTTGTTGTGTTACAATGTGTGATTAAAATTGATTTAATTGTTATTTTTTGTCAACGATCTACACAAAACACTTTGTAATGTCAAAATTCTAACATTTGTAAAAAAAAATATATATTTGAAAAAGCAAACACTAATATATCTTGATTCAACTGTTTGAGTCAACAGCTCTACTCCGTTTATTTTTATCCTAACAAATCTCCCTATTCCTTGCCGATGACAAGCATACCCTTAACATGATGCAGCCACCACCATGCTTGAAAATACAAAGAGTGGTACTCAGTGATGTGTTGTGTTAGATTTGCCCCAAACATTACATTTTGTATTCAGGACATAAAGTTTTGCTGTTTTACTTTAGTGCCTTATTGCAAACAGAATGCATGTTTTGGAATATGTTTTTACTCTGTATGGGCTTCCTTCTTTTCATGCAATCATTTAGGTTAGTATTACAATGATTTTGATCCATCTTCAGTTTTGTCCTATCAAAGCCATACAATTCTGTAACTGTTTTAAAGTCACTATTTACATCATGGTGAAATCCCTGAGTGGTTTCCTTCCTCTCCGGCAACTGACTTAGGAAGAACGCCTGTAATTTGTAGTGACTGGGTGTAATTAATAACTTCACCATAGTCAAAGGTATATTCAATGTCTGCTTTTTTTTAACGATCTACCAATAGGTGCCYTTCATTGCAATGCACTGGAAAACCTCCCTGGTCTTTGGGGTTGAATCTGTGTTTGAAATTCACTGCTCGACTGAGGGACCGTACAGATAATTGTATGTGTGGGGTACAGAGATGAGGTAGTCATTCCAAAATCATGTTAAACACTAGTGATGCACACAAATAAGATGCCGTACTGCAAACCACTGTGGTACTGATCCGTTATTTGCCTGTTTGTAGCCCACCTGTTAGCTTGCATGATTCATTGCATTCTCCTTCAACCTCTCAGCAAGTAGCTGTTTTCACTGACTGGATGTTTTTTGTTTGTCGCACCATTCTCTGTAAAATGCATACACTGTGTGTGAATAGCCCAGGAGGCCGACCATTTCCTATATACTGGCACCAGCATGCTTGGCACTGACAGTCATACCACGCTCAAAGTCACTTAGGTCACTCATTTTGCCCGCTCTAATGTTACAGTAACTGAATGCCTCGATGCCTGTCTGCCTGCTTTATATAGCAAGCCACGGCCACGTGACTCACTGTCTGTAGGAGCGAACCATGTTCGGTAACTGGCCACTGAGTGTACAGTCGTGGCCAAATGTTTTGAGAATGACTCAAATATAAATTTTCTGCTGCCTCAGTGTCTTTAGATATTTTTGTCAGATGTTACTATGAAATAGTAAAGTATAATTACAAGCATTTCATAAGTTTCAAAGACTTTTGTTGACAATTACATGAAGTTGATGCAAATAGTCAATATTTGCAGTGTTGACCCTTCTTTTTCAAGACCTCTGCAATCCGCCCTGGCATGCTGTCAATTAACTTCTGGGCCACATCCTGACTGATGGCAGCCCATTCTTGCATAATCAATGCTTGGAGTTTGTCTGAATTTGTGGGTTTTTGTTTGTCCACCCACCTCTTGAGAATTGACCACAAGTTCTCAATGGGATGAAGGTCTGGGGAGTTTCCTGGCCATGGACCCAAAATATCGATGTTTTGTTCCCCGAGCCACTTAGTTATCACGTTTGCCTTATGGCAAGGTGCTCCATCATGCTGGAAAAGGCATTGTTCGTCACCAAACTGTCCCTGGATGGTTGGGAGAAGTTGCTCTCGGAGGATGTGTTGGTACCATTCTTTATTCATGGCTGTGTTCTTAGGCAAAATTGTGAGTGAGCCCACTCCCTTGGCTGAGAAGCAACCCCACACATGAATAGTCTCAGGATGCTTTACTATTGGCATGACACAGGACTGATGGTAGCGCTCACCGTGTCTTCTCCAGGCAAGCTTTTTTCCGGATGCCCCAAACAATCGGAAAGGGGATTCATCAGAGAAAATTACTTTACCCCAGTCCTCAGCAGTCCAATCCCTGTACCTTTTGCAGAGTATCAGACTGTCCCTGATGTTTTTCCTGGAGAGAAGTGGCTTCTTTGCTGCCCTTCTTGATACCAGGCCATCCTCCAAAAGTTTTCGCCTCACTGTGCGTGCAGATGCACTCACACCTGCCTGCTGCCATTCCTTAGCAAGCTCTGTACTGGTGGTGCCCCGATCTCGCAGCTGAATAAACTTTAGGAGATGGTCCTGGCGCTTGCTGGACTTTCTTCGGTGCCTGAAGCCTTGAAGTTCTTGATGATCCGATAAATGGTTGATTTAGGTGCAATCTTACTGGCAGCAATATCCTTGCCTGTGAAGCCATTTTTGTGCAAAGCAATGATGACGTCACGTGTTTCTTTGCAGGTAACCATGAATGACAGAGGAAGAACAATGATTCCAAGCACCACCCTCCTTTTGAAGCTTCCAGTCTGTTATTCAAACTCAATCAGCATGACAGAGTGATCTCCAGCCTTGTCCTCGTCAACACTCATACCTGTGTTAACAAGAGAATCACTGACATGATGTCAGCTGGTCCTTTTGTGGCAGGGCTGAAATGCAGTGGAAATGTTTTGGGGGGATTCAGTTCATTTGCATGGCAAAGAGGGACTTTGCAATTAATTGCAATTCATCTGATCACTCTTCATAACATTCTGGAGTATATGCAAATTGCCATCATACACACTGAGGCAGCAGAATTTGTGAAAATTAATATTTGTGTAATTCTCAAAACTTTTGGCCACGACTGTATTTCCTGTAACATATTTTGTTGTTTCCTTATTCTTTTACCATTGATATGTTCTACGTCAGGGATCATCAACTAGATTCAGCCATGTGATTATTTTTTTGTGAGTGAACGGTCGGGGTTCCGGAACATAATTACAAATCATTTATAACACTGCAATTTGACCGCTAGAAATCCAGACAGATATATTTGACAAAAACATGATCATTTCAAACCTTGCTTACATTTGTATATACGATCACGTGTCTCTCTGTTATGCGTAGGATTATTTTGGAACAGATTTCCTAAATTAAAATAACTGGTGTTTTTACAGTCTTTTATATGAAACAATAAAAATTCAACAAACATTTATTTACAAAATATATTTGCTTAGAAAACTGTGTGTGGGGGGTGGGGGAGCAACTAAAACCACCAGCGCTCTAGTTTATTTTGAGACCTTAAGGTGGTCACACCATGGATCATTTTGCCTTTACTACTGTAGCCCATAGAAACGCGTTGATAGTGAGGTCTCTTCAGAATCTCGAAGTCCAGAACAGACTGGGAGGAGCACAGTACTACATAGAGCCATGGCTACATGGAACTCTATTCAACATCAGGTAACTGATGCAAGCAGTAAAATCAGATTTAAAAAACAGATAAAAATACACCTTATAACAGCGTGGACTGTGAAGAGACACACACACAGGCACAGACACACACTTACACATACAAATGATAAACTCGCACTCTACACACACGTACACATGGATTTTGTATTGTAGATACGTGGTAATAGAGTAGTGGCATACACTTAATGTGTTGTGAAAAGTGTTATGAAATRTAATGTAATGTAATATTTTAAATTGCATATAACTGCCTTAATGTTGCTGGACACCAGGAAGAGTAGCTGCTGCATTGGCAGCAATTAATGGGTATCCTTAATTAATACAAATACAAATTGAAAACACATTCATAGTTGGCAAAAAAAGGTTAAAAAAAAAATCATAAAGAATCAGGTTATGAAGTGTCTATCCTACATATAGGAGATATAAGAAAGTTCAGGATTTTTGTTGTTGTTGGGGGGACACATATTTAACTCTTTAACAACTTTTAGTTGGCACAAAACTATCTCCATACTTCCATTATGTGTACGGGCTACCTTCAGACGAGTTCCGTGACACTTGTGGGGGCAATATGGATAATACCTTTGTCTTCATGCGAGTCTCCCCTTTCCACAGTGGGTTCATATTATACTGAACAAAAATATAAATGCAACATTTAAAGTGTTGGTCCCATGTTTCATGAGTTAAAATAAAAAATCCCAAATGTTGTCCATATGCACAAAATGCTAATTTCTCATTTTTTTTTGCACAAGTTTGTTTACATCTCTGTTAGCGAGCATTTCTCCATTGCCAAGATAATCCACCCACCTGATAGGTGTGGCATACCAAGAAACTGATTAAACAGCATGATCATTACACAGGTGCAAGTTGTGCTGGGGACAATAAAACAGCACTCTAAAATGTGCAGTTTTGTCACACAACACAATGCCACAGATGTCTCCCTGGAAGCTGAAAATGTCCCAGTTCTTCCATGGCCTACATGCTCACCAGATATGTCACCCATTGAGCATGTTTGGGATGCTCTGAATCGATACCGTGTTCCAGTTCCCACCAATATCCAGCAACCTCTCACAGCCATTGAAGAGAAGTGGGACAACATTCCACAGACCACAATCAACAGCCTGAACAACTCTATGAGAAAGGAGATATGTCACACAGCACTATGATGTCAATTAATAAATGGTAATCAAAATAATAAGAAAGCTCATAATTGTGCATGTGTAATTGTGCAGCACTATGATGTCAACTATGATGTCAATTAATAAATGGTAATCAAAATAATAAGAAAGCTCATAATTGTGCATGTGACTTGATGGTGAGAGCCCAGTAATAGATTAACATGCAATCCCTTTAATTATAGGCTATTGTAACTTGGTGTCTCTAAGATCACGATCACATTTACATTTACATTCGTCATTTAGCAGATGCCCATTCCATTTCTATAATAATAGCCTATTCTTTTTTCCCGACGTCAGCCTTTTACCAGATCCGAATATTTTCGCATGAACTGTATAACTGATACAACTTCTGTAGGCTATACATACAATATTCTGCCCATATGAACAAATATATTTTTGGCCCAAAAACAGCTGTACATGATTTAAAGCTGTAATATGTAACTTTTTGGGTGACCCGACCAATTTTAGGAACCAGGAAATGACGGAGTGATTTCTGCATAGTGCATAGTTAATGAAAAGCAGCAAACATACATTCGGAAAGTATTCAGACCCCTTAACTTTTTCCACATTTTGTTATGTTACAGCCTTATTCTAAAATGGATTAAATAAATATAAAGTCCTCACCAATCTACACAGAATACCCCATAATAACAAAGCGAAAACAGGATTTTTGAAGTATTGTCTGGGGCTGTTTTTCTTTGTTCAGGTTAGGCCCCTTAGCTCCAGTGAAGGGAAATCTTAATACTACATCATACAATGACATTCTGGACAATTCTGTGCTTCCAACTTTGTGGCAACAGTTTGGGGAAGGCCCTTTCCTGTTTCAGCATGACACCCGTGGACAAAGCGAGATCCATGCAGAAATGATTTGTCGATTTTGTTGTGGAAGAAAAAAACTGGCCTGCACAGAGCCCTAACCTCAACCCCATCAGACATCTTTGGGATAAATTGGAATGCTGACTGCGAGCCAGGCCTAATCGCCCAACATCAGTGCCCGACTTCACTAATGCTCTTGTGGCTGAATGTAAGCAAGTCCCTGCAGCAATGTTCTAACATCTAGTGGAAAGCCTTCCCAGCAGAGTGGAGGCTGTTATAGCAGCAAATGGGGGACCAACTCCATCTTAATGCCCATGATTTTGGAATGAGATGTATATACTGCATACTGTTTGCAACATACAAATAGGAGAAGATATGTAACTTCAAAATACAGAAATCATCCCTGTATGATGCTGAAAAATGCATCATAGGGGGATAATTTCTATATTTTGAAAGTTAAATATCTTGAAAACTTGAGTGTTGACAAGAAAAACTATTTGGGACTATGTTAACAATGGACTAATGAAACAAATACCAAAATATAGTTTTTGGTGGAGTTTTCCTTTAAATTCAGATGTTTAAGTTCAAGTGTCAAGATTAAATGCTGGAAGTGTTTGGCATAGGGTTACAAAATCTGTATATCCACTGCCTAAAATGTTTGGTATGCTGTGCTCCTAATTTTCTTATACTAACTAACACACAGACCTAAATATATTTGGCATTTGGTTTAGTAGGATATAATTATTTCACACTGTCATCAATGTTTTTACTAATATCTCTAATCACATACTTTGGTRGCACTTTACAATAAGTCCACGTAATAAAGCATTTATAATGGATCAGTAAATAGTTTATTCATCATTTATTAATCATTACTCCATAGATAATATGTTTAATATAGGTCCTTATGAACCATTTACTAATCATTAGTTTCGTTTTTTTGCACGGCCTCATTTAAAGTGTGAGCTATTTATACTTTATAAATATTTAATACATTTTTTGAATGACCAGTGAAATTTCTCACAAAATGATAGACATGCCATTGGTAGACATTCCAGCAGTACTGTCACGTTTGTCATAAGGAGTAGACCAAGATGAAGCGTGGTATGTTTCCATCCTTTATTTTGGAATAGAAAACTTCAAAGAACAAAACAACAAAACGAACAAACGAAACGTGAAGCTAGAATAATGCTCACAGGCAACTATACATAGACAAGATCCCACAAAGCACAAAGCGGAAATGGCTGCCTAAATATAATCCCCAATCAGAGACAACGATAAACAGCTGCCTCTGATTGGGAATCATACCAGGCCAACATAGATATATAATTACCTAGATGACCCACCTTAGTCACACCCCAACCTAACCAACATAGAGAATAACAGGCTCTCTATGGTCAGGGCGTGACAGGTACCTAATTCTCCTTAACTTCTTGACGCTAGGGGTCAGATTATTTTTAATTTTTAAAATAACGTTCCCAAGGTAAACTGACTATTTCTCAGGTCCAGATCGTAGAATATGCATATAATTTACAGATTAGGATAGAAAACACTCCAAAGTTTCCAAAACCGTCAAAATATTGTCTGTGAGTATAACTGATTCTGCAGGCGAAAACCTGAGAAAATCTAACCCGGAAGTGATATATTTTTTTAAAATCTGTGTTTCCTGGCCAGTCTTTCTTCCATTTAAAACATTTCCATATGTTAGCTTAGTTTCCCAGTTCCATTGAATGTTTAAAATCATAGTGTAAGAACACTTTTAAAGCCTCAAAGGATAAGATGATCCAACTTTCAAAACAAGTCATTTTTAGCTAGCCAAGGCAGTCAACTAGTTGTTTAGCTTTCTAGCACATTCACTCATTTGCTGGTAAACAACTAACAAACAAGTTAATTAGCTACTATATATTCTTGTCAAACTGTCAACAGAGTAGTTAGCAAGAAACAAGACATTGATTTATTTTATTTAACTAGGCAAGTCTGTTAAGAACACATTCTTACTTACAATGATGCCCTAGGAACAACAGATGTTTACCTTGTCAGCTCAGGGATTTGATCTAGCAACCTTTCAGTTACTGGCCCAACACTATAGGCTACCTGCCGCCAACTGGGAAACTAAGCTAACATATGGAATTGTTTTAAGGTGGTCATACCGTGGATGATTTAACTATTTGATAAGGAATTTAAGGACCTCTTTAGGTATAAAAAAAATATATACAAAATTATTTGATAAAATATGGAATTTCGCCTTTACTACTGTAGCCCATAGAAACGCATTGATAGTGAGGTCTCTTCACAATCTCAAAGTCCAGAACAGACTCAATATGCCAAATAACAGTCAAACAAATAAGATTTGAAGATTCAGACACATGGCCAGGAATCCAATTTGTATCTGACTACAAACCATCTAAAGTGGTTTGAAATGTGGCTTAAAAAATCTGCTTCCATGTGCTTCTTGGCTGTTCAGACTGCAGGAAAAATATGAGATTCGAATTGTATATGCAAAAAAAATGGATTTCACTCACTTCAAACTCCCAATGTGTACACGGCTCAATTGAACCGGTGATGGCCCATCAGGTGTTGATTAGGACTCTTAAATTATTCAGATGATTGATTAGAAATGAATCTTTCAGAATCTTCACACCTAGCCTACCGGTCAATCAGCACACAGTTATCTGGACACTTTCCTACCCTTGCAGGTCAGTTACATTCTGTCTTTTTTTAATATYGAAAAAAATTACATTGTAGCCTATCTACAGTCAGACTGTACATATTGGTGCCAATCACCTGCGGGTGGTTTTATTTGCACCCCCCCCATGTTTTCTGATCCAAAATCTGTTAAAACACTTATTTATTTTATTTTATGTTCATTGTTGGACATCAAAGACTGTGAAAACACCATTTATTTTAATATTGGAAATCTATTCCCAAGTATTCCCAGGCATAATAGAGAGAAACGTGATTGTACACAAATGTAAGCAAGGTTTGAAATGATCATGTTTTTGTCAAATATTATATTATAATAAAAATCGTCCCGTGGCTGAATCTAGTTGATGATTGCTGCTCTAGTGGATCGGCTAGAACAAGCCGCTGTGCAGAATCTCTGATAAAGGCAATTCCTATCCAACATATGCTGTTTGATTCTACTTTTCAAGGAAATATTGTATGCCTAGTTGTCCCCCACGATGAAATCGGGGAGGGGACTGCAGGATCGGTCTCCATCCGTCCGTCCATTCATATGTTAGTCACATGTGATATCTCAGAAAGCACTGGCCCAATTTTGACGAAACTTGGGGGAATGATTAATCTTGCCGTAAAGATCCGGCATTTACAAAATGTCACTGATAGGCCCAAGGTGGGAGCTATAGTTATTAACTGAAATGTGTGAGTCACACCAGAGATGAAGAGGCAAAGCAAGAGGGATAACTGGGCCTAAAATCTGTCTTCTCCAGCAGGTGGTGTATTTCTTTGGCACATGACATGGAGTAGGCCTACAGGGGGTGGATTATCTATAGAGACTGGTACTCAGGCTAACTGCCTACCATTTTTAACACATTTATTTTCATTGTTAGAGTGGCCACTTGAGTATGTCGACAAKATAATGGATAATCTGTGGTCACACACGATAACTGAAATTTGTATGTCATACGATATCTCAATTGGCCCAAGGGGGCCGCTGCATCATTTGTGGGGGACGACATGTTTACTGTTGCCTTGTTTTATTATTAATACATTGAAAGAAAATAAATTATAACCAGGTTAAAATCACTTTTATTTCAGTTTCTTTGTTTCTTCTAGGCTATTGAATAAGTCTATGTGCATGTTTTGACAATATATTAATACATGTATTTGTAGGGTTACGGATTAGGCTAGTACATTTTTAAGTAATCCACCCAACCCTGTTTTATTCTGTCTACAAGGAAGGCACAAAAGGAGAGCATGCTTCCTGTGACTTGTTCAGTCGCATGCAGCTCAGATTATTTGTTTTTATAGACAAAGATATAGTATAGTCTGTTTTCAGACAGGTTTAAACAGCCAGCTGTGTGTGTGGGCGGACGTAAGAGTCGCCTATGAAGGAGTTCACGTTTTCTGCAGCATTCGCTGTAAAATATAATGCTCTGCTGCGGTGCTTCGATCATGTGCATACTTATATTACGGTATATAAGGAATGGTACATTGCAGTCATTTAGCAGACAGTCTCATAAAAAGCCTTTTACAGTCCACAAATGTGGCCTTGGCTGAACCAGCATTACACCAAATCACCCAAAATGACGAGTCCAGATTCAAACCCATTACCTCTATATTTCTGTGCCCTTGCCTGGCAGACAGTATAGAAAATCCCACAGTATCTGAGCAGTGTTAGCCTTGTGTATCTCAGCCCTAGCATGGCAGGTGTACATAGTATAGAAAACCCCACAGTAACTGAGTGTTACTAGACCGGTGTATCTCTCAGCCCTAGCCGACCCCCGGCTGATGATATTGACAGCTAATGTTAACGCTTCTCGCCTGATAGAGTGGCGGAGACTAGCGTGAGATTGCCAAGATCCGTCAACGTCTGCGAAACGCACACCTCCCTGCATCCCCACCTCAACCCCCCCAGCCCCTCCTCCCTCAGCATCCCCCTCAGCCTCCGGCCTCCAGCCTCCACATCTTCCTGCCTTAGTCTTAACATCCGGATTGTGTCACCGTTTGATCTGACCCACGTCCACCACACCTCCCTTCACCGGAGATGGACACATCCCTTCATTTTCTTCTCGTTTCCCATTCTCTCGTATTCAGGATCGATCGACTGTTAATGTGGTAGCGCCACAGAGGGAGGGTGGGAGGGTGGAGGAGGGAGGGTGGCAGGGGGGAGAGGTAGCTACAGCAGCGACAGTAGGGTGACAGCCTGCTCTGTCTTAGGGAAATGGGGATGGGAAGTTCTGTTTGTTTTTGCCAGGGGCGTGAGCATTCTTTGAGAGACATGACGAGTAATTGTCCTGATTTATTGTGTGTTCCCCTCCCTACTTTTAGGTGTGTTTGTGTGTGTGTGTGTGTGTGTGTGTGTGTGTGTGTGTGTGTGTGTGTGTGGTGTGTGTGTGTATGTGTGTGCGTGTGTGCGTGTGCATGTGCTTGTGAGTGTCTGTGTAAGTGTGTAGATACGTGTGTGTAGAATGAAGTCGCCCCTAGACTGATCTAAGGTCAGTTTTGCACTTTCCCCCCAAATGATTACAACACTTGAATAGGGAGAATAAACTGATCCTACAGCTGTACCTAAGGCCACTTCTAAGTGCTGTGTGGAAAGGAGCAGTGAAATATGAAATGTAGGCCTTGTGCCTTACACACAAGGGCAATTTTAAATCATTGTTACATAAGCTAATGCAATTAATATTCCCTGTTTTATCTATTCCGGATAATTTCAGGTCAACACATTAACTAAAGACTATCACTTGTAGTTCTCAGGGTTTCCTTATTTCATTTATTTAACATGACACACCACAGTACATCTCAAAGAAAGCTCTCTTAACTTTTCTCTTCTCTTACTAACTGACTGTCAAGACAACTTTCATTTGTTACAATTCTTCTGAAAAGCACAGACACTGAGCAATAACAATGGCTAGATTTTCTCATTGATTTGACAAATTCACCGGGAATAGAAATAACTCTGAGAATAAGAATCTGAGCGATCTGATTTGTACTTGATTTAGACCTTGGGTTGGAGACCGTGTATGTGTTTGTGTGTGTGTGTGTGTGTGTGTGTGTGGGCACGCCTATGGGTCCAAATTGGACACGGTGTGTCCTTAAGCATACAATAATACACTGAGCTGTCAATCAAATGTTAAAATCAAATGTTCTTCAAACGCAAAAATATATAGGAGCAGATCAGGCCAAAAATGTAGGTCAGTCCAGTCCTCATAGCACTGGCAGAAAATTCTAGATGCCATCTCTTGCTATTGTGCCCTTGAGCAAGGCACTTAACATACACAATCTGCTCTAGGGGTGCTGAGCCATGGCTCACCCTGGCTTCGCACCCCTCGAGCTGTTGCTCATGTCTTGTCCTATAGCAGTGTGCATCAGCAAAGTGCTCAATCACTGAACAGACTACATCCTCCATACAAGACGCTCTTTCTCTCTCTCTCTCTCTCTCTCTCGCTCTCGCTTTCTCTCTCTTTCCCTTCCTCCCTCTCCTTGCCTTGTTGCATATCTGTCCTCCCTCTCTGTCTCCCTCCCTCCATACTACTGATCATCATTGTGAGTGAGCTCAATCTGAACTATTTATTTGCTTTATTTGCCAGGATCAGCGATAAACAACAAACACTATTAAGACGGTCAATCAATACAGGAACATCAGCGCTCTCCACACAATAGATTTATACTATCTGCCCCAGCTACATAAATCACATATTCATACATTAAATTAAAAACCTGATTGATAGAGGTGCAAGAGAGAGTGTGTACAAAACCGCATGATGTAAAAAATATTAAATATTATTTTGAGGGGACATTTTGTTCAGAGAGACAGAATGGCAAACAAATATTTTTTATTCGATAGGATATRTGTCCTGGTTCTTGTACTTTTCCTTGTTGGTCGGATGTTTAGAAGTTGTTGTCTATATACACTGAGTGTACAAAACGTTAGGAACACCTGCTCTTTCCATGATATAAACTGACCAGGTGAATCCCTTATTGATGTCGCTTGTTAAATCCACTTCAATCAGTGTAGATGGAGGAAACAGATTAAAGAAGGATTTTTAAGGCGTAAGACAATGGAGACATGGATTGTGTATGTGTGCCATGGAGGGCCACATTAGAATATATTTTTGCCATAGCAGGCCAGAATCATATTACAGGATTGTACATCATGTGTATGACTGTGTTGACAAATATATCTACTGTAAATCACGTCCAGAAATGCTACTTATTTTACTTTTTTAACATGCACAGAAATAAACCACATCCATGTTCTCCTTTTGGTAGGTATTTTCATTATTAAACATGCAATGAACTACACAGAGGGAAAAGTACACTGTGCATTTAGCAACACAGACAGAACTCTTGTTAACGGGTATGCACAAAAACACAAGAGAGAGAGAGCTCAACATTACATGTAAACTACTCAATTCAACATTCTTTAATGAATTCGACCTCAACGGATGGCTTGCTATGTTTAGCAATTTTGTGGGACAGTACACAGCTAGGTCTCGCAATTCCGTTGTTTGCTGAATGCAGTTTTGTGAAAAGTCCTTACTGCTTTTGCAACTGAGAAAGAAACTCTTTTGATGAACTTGCCCTCTGCTCACTAGAAATATTCCTATATTTCTCTGCATGCTTAGTCTGGAAGTGTCGGGACAAGTTGCAGTCTTTCAAGACAGCGAAGCTCTCTTTGCACACTAAGCACACAGCTTTCCCTGATAGTTCAATATAGAAATATTTTAATGTCCACTCTTGCTGGCACACCCTACATTCATTGTCTACTTTCCTTTTCTTTGAAAATCTTTGAAAAACTAATTTTGCGCAATTTCTAGCTAGCTACTATTTGTAACTGTGACGTGTGTTTCAGCTTGTCAGTCACTGTCTGTCCTTGTGCAGTTGTTATTTATATGTGCCTTCAAAATAAATGTCCCACAAGCAGTGGGAGTTAAATCATTACACAAAGGCGAGAATTCATTGGGCTTTTAATTTGAATAACAAATACGTTTTTCAGAACTTTACTATCGCAAATACTTTATGTGATCTGAGCATGATTCCGCGGGCAGTATTGAATCAGGTCGCGGGCCGGCCATTGCCCAGACCTGGTATAATGTGACATCGCACCGGTTTGAGTGTGCCAAGAACGTTTCAAATCAAATCAAATGTTATTTGTCACATGCGCCGAATAAAACAGGTGTAGACCTTACAGTGAAATGCTTACTTATAAGCCCTTAACCAACAATGCAGTTTTAAGAAAATACAGAGAAGAAAGTATGAGATAAGAATAACAAATAATTAAAGAGCAGCAGTAATATATAGTATATGCAGTATATACAGGGGGTACCGGTACAACTCCAGCGCTGTTGTGTTTTTCACGCTCAACATTTTCGCATGTGTATCAAGAATGGTCCACCACTCAAAGGACATCCAGCCAACATGACACAACTGTGGGAAGCACTGATGTCAACATGGGCCAGCATCCCTGTGGAATGCTTTCGACACCTTGTAGAGTCCATGCCCCTACAAATTGAGGCTGCTCTGAGGGCAAAAGGGGGTGCAACTCAATATTAGGAAGGTGCATCTACACCTACAGTATTCCAAATTGTTGTATTACTTTACTGATAAGAATATAGGCATTGCACAGGAGGAATTTCAAGGATAAAGAGAGAGAGCGAGAGCGAGAGAGGTATAAAGGGGTGAAGAGAGAGTGCAGAAAGAGTGGGAGAGAGAAAGAGAGAAATATGGCAGCATCCAGACTGGGCCGGATGGAGGGAAGAAAGGATGGAGGGAGGGAAGAGGTGAATGGAGGGAGAGAGGGTGGGGGAGGGGGGGTCTGCCAAGGACATTTAAGAGAGCTGTCAGAGAAAGGTGATCTACTGAGCTCCCTGTCGGTGGCTAAACCTACACACCAAGCAAGCAGCATGTCTCTGTCCCAAACGGCAGCCTAATACCCTACAGTACGTAGCCTTATGGGTCCTGCACAAAAGTAATAAACTATAAAGTGAATATGCATGGTGCTATTTGGAAGGCAGCCCATGCGTATGAAGCGTGATCTCAGCACTCAGCCCAGGGCTCTGGAACCCTGGTTCACAAACGCGCGAGCATGTAAGCACACACACACACACGCACATGCACACATGCATTCCACACAAACACACACGCTCACACACCCACGTACAGTACCAGTCAAAAGTTTGGACACACCTACTCATTCAATGGTTTTAATTAATTTTTACTATTTTCTACATTGTAGAATAATAGTGAATACATCAACAATATGAAATAACACATATGGAATCATGTAGTAACCAAAAAGGTGTTTTGGTTACTACAACAAATCAAAATATTTTTTATATTTGAGATTCTTCAAAGTAGCCACCATTTGCCTTGATGACAGCTTTACAAACTCTTGGCATTCTCTCAACCAGCTTCACCTGGAATGCTTTTCCAACAGTCCCACATAAGGACTTTCCACATATGCTGAGCACTTGTTGGCTGCTTTTCCTTCACCCTGTGGTCCAACTCATCCCAAACTATATCAATTGGGTTGAGGTTGGGGGATTGTGCAGGCCAGGTCATCTGATGCAGCACTGCATCGCTCTCCTTCTTGGGCAAATAGCCCTTACACAGCCTGGATGTATGTTGGGTCATTGTCCTGTTGAATACCAAATTATAGTCCCACTAAGCGCAAACCAGATGGGTTGGCGTATCGCTGCAGAATGCTGTGGTAGCCATGACGGTTAAGTGTGCCTTGAATTCTAAATAAATCACTGACAGTGTCACCAGCAAAGCACCCCCACACCATAACACCTCTACCTCCATGCTTCATGGTGGGAACCACTCATGCGGAGATCATCCGTTCACCTACTCTGCGTCTCACAAAGACACTGCAGTTGGAACCAGAAATCTCAAATTTGGACTCATCAGACCAAAGGACAGATTTCCACTGGTCTAATGTCCATTGCTCTTGTTTCTTGGCCCAAACAAGTCTCTTCTTATTATTGGCGTCCTATAGTAGTGGTTTCTTTGCAGCAATTTGACCATGAAGGCCTGATTCATTCAGTTTCTTCAGAACTGTTGATGTTGAGATGTGTCTTTTACTTGAACTCTGTCAAGCATATATTTGGGTTGCAATTTCTGAGAATGGTAACTCTAATGAACTTATCCTCTGCAGCAGAGGTAACTCTGGGTCTTCCTTTCCTGTGGCGGTCCTCATGAAAGCCAGTTTCATCATAGCGCTTGATGGTTTTTGTGACTGCACTTGAAGAAACTATCAACGTTCTTAAAATGTTCAGAATTGACTGACCTTCATGTCGTAAAGTAATGATAGACTGTCGTTTCTCTTTGCTTATTTGAGCTGTTATTCCCATAATATGGACTTGGTCTTTTACCAAATAGGGCTATCTTCTGTATACCACCACTACCTTAACACAACACAACTGATTGTCTCAAACGCGTTAAGAAGGAAATAAATTCCACAAATGAACTTTTAACAAGGCACACCTGTCAATTGAAATGCATTCCAGGTGATTACCTCATGAAGCTGGTTGAGAGAATGCCAAGAGTGTGTAAAGCTGTCATCAAGGCAAATGGTGGCTACATTGAAGAATCGCAAATATAAAATATATTTAGATTTGTTTAACAAATGTAAAAATAGTAAAAATAATGAAAAACCCTTGAATGAGTAGGTGTTTCCAAACTTTTGACCGGTACTGTATGCACATACTGATCTAAAAATACATACACACGGGGTGACAATTTAGTTGTCTTGTGGTGCAACAGCGTGGGACTATATATTAATGTATGCACTCATCCAGAGCAGTTTGCAGGGCAAGAACGTCTTAGAATTCAGCCTGGTGAACTGCACTGTGCTTCCAGTAAATAGAGTGTGCAGTTAATAGTCAATTGTATGACCATTTATGTCCCTTCCGACCTAGCCATCTAGTGCCTGCACTCTCCATCCCTCCCCAGCCCATAGCAGGCTAGTTAGCCAGCAGAGTGAGAGTCACCGTGCCAGAGGGTTCACTGCATGGGGACCATTACTAAAGCTTAATGATATGAGAAGTGTTCTCCCTTTCACCGCCCAGCACAGAGGAGATTCATCACAGCATGAGCACAGTGTGTGTGTCTAGATGGGGGTTGTGTGTGTGTGTTTGTGTGTCTTTGTGTTTGCAGTCATACAGTCGTTGATAACGGAGCTCAGAAGAGATTAATCAAAATGCTGTAGCACTAGACAGCCTACCACTATGAGAGGGACATTTCTTCTCACCGTAGTAAAACTCCTGAAAAAGGACTTCTGCTATTTTAAGATCAGGATAATTCCAACAGGGGAAGGGGCATGCACGGTCTTAGAACGGTGTCTATGAGTGTGGGTGATAGATGCAGGGGTTTATTAGCTGAGTAAGGCGAAGATCGGGAATTGATGGAGAGGAAGTGGAATTTACGACACACACACATGTTTCCCATGACTCAACTCACGCAGGACCCTGATTCTGCGACAGAGTCAGGAAGTCCTACTATCATTGAGCGATAGATTTAGAATGGCGTGTGTGTGGGCRATACATTGTTTCCAGGGTTTTTCCAGTCTGACGTTTGTCACTATGTCTCCCTGAGGAAAAGTCACTCTCTAACTGAAAGACGCCTCAATCACTCAACCATAGATATACAGTACCTTCAGAAAGTATTCATACCCCTTGACTTATTCCACCTTTGTTATGTTACAGCCTGAATTAAAAATAATAATAGCAACAACAATTATCACACATATACACACACAATACCCCGTAATGACAAAGGGAAAACATGTTTTTAGAATTTTTTTCAAATATATTTAAAATTAAATACATAAATATATATTTACATAAGTATTCACACCCCTTTGCTACGACACTCCAAATTGAGCTCAGGTGTATCTAATTTCCTTTGATCATCCTTGAGATGTCACTACAACATGAATGGAGTCCACCTGTGGCAAATTAAATTGTTTTGTTATGATTTAGAAAGAACCCCACCTGTCTATATAAGTCCCACATTTGACAGTGCATGTCAGAGCAGAAACTATACTATGAAGTCCAAGGAACTGTCCATAGATCGCTGAGATAGAATTGTGATGAGTCATATCTGGGGAAGGGTAAAAACCTTTTCTAGAGTGTTGAATGTTTCCAAGAGCACAGTGGTCTCCATCATTAGGAATTGGGAAAAATATGGAACTTCCCAGACTCTGCCTAGAGCTGGCCGCCCGACCAAACTGACCAACCGGGCAAGAAGGACCTTGGTCAGGGAGGTGACCATGAACCCAATGACCACTCTGACAGATCTACAGAGTTCCTTGGCTGAGATGGGAGAACCTGACAGAACAACAACAGTCTCTACAGCACTTCATCAATCTGGGCTTTATGGGTGAGTGGCCAGAGAGAAGCCACTCCAGAGAAAAAGGCAATTGACAGCACTCCTGGTGTTTGCAAAAAGGCATGTGAAAGACTTTGAGATCATAAAATCATGAGATTTTGTGGTTTGGTGAGACAAATTTAACTCTTTGGCTTGGATGCAAAGTGCTATGTCTGGAGAAAACCAGGCACAGCTCATCACCAATCTAACACCATCCCCAACAATCCTAGACTGGGGGTGAAGATTTACATTCCAACAGGACAACGACCCCAAGCATACACCTAAAGCAACACTGGAATGGTTTCAGAACAAGAATGTGAAAGTCCTTGAATGGCCCAGCCAAAGCCCAGACCTGAATCCCATTGAAAATCTGTGGAAACACTTGAAGATTGCTGTTCACTGCCACCCCCCATTTATCAAAATGTGGAATAAATCAACGTGTATGAGTACTTTCTGAAAGCACTGTATCCCAGTGTCCCACATAAATAACATTGTAACCAGCCACATGGGAATAGCACACAGAGTAAACCTGAACTGCAGGTAAGTTCCAACACATTTTGCTTACATTCTTTAATGTCGGCTTGTACTTCTACCCTACAAGGTATTTTGAACTTTGCTGTGCAGATAAAAACAATATGAATGAACTTCCATCTGGAGATGTTATATTTTTTGCTTACATAATTTTACAGGAATTTCCTGTTTTCAAATGATAAATTAAACTACTTTTAAAAGTCTGTAAGAATAGTGTGGAAAGATCAAAATTCTCTATATACTATTTATGTTCCAAATCATTTTCTTTATTTGATGGATAATTGACAAGACATAGGGATTTACACGGTATGTTAAAGACAATAACAGTACACACACATACACAGACACACACACAGTGTATAACAGTATATTACAGAGGTACACTGCATGACCAAAAGTATGTGGACACCTGCTCGTCAAACTTCCCATTCCAAAATCATGGGAATTAATATGGAGTTGGTCCCCCATTTGCTGCTATAACATCTTCCACTCTTCTGGGAAAGCTTTCCACTAGATGTTGGTGTTGGGGATCTTACACTTGTGTGCGGCTGCTCAGCCATGGAAACCAATTTCATGAAGCTCCTGACGAACAGTTCTTGTGCTGACGTTGCTTCCAGAGGCAGTTTGGAACTCGGTAGTGAGTGTTGCAACTGAGGGCAGAAAATATTTACGCTTCAGCACTTGGTGGTCCCGTTCTGTGAGATTGTGTGGCCTACCGCTTCGCGGCCGAGCCGTTGATGCTCCTAGACGTTTCCACTTCACAATAACAGCACTTACAGTTGACCGGGGCAGCTCTAGCAGGGTAGAAATTTGACAAACTGACTTGTTGGAAAGGTCCCATCCTATGACGGTGTCACGTTGAAAGTCACTGAGCTCTTCAGTAAGGCCATTCTACTGCCAATGTTTGTCTATGGAGATTGCATGGCTGGGTGCCCGATTTTATACACCAGTCAGCAATGGGTGTGGCTGAAATAGCCAAATCCACTAATTTGAATGGGTGTCCATATACTTTTGTATACAGTATATAGTGTATATAGGTTTACTAAGTTTATGACCTCAGTAGTTTGTGTGTTTTAAGCATCCCAACCTCACTGGCATTAAATTATAGTGGGAGACGTCCTTGAAGAAGTGAACGTCTCATTTCAGTGGGGAGTGCATACAACACAAGCGCGCGAACACACACACACACACATTCAGCACACACACAACACACACACACACACCACCACCACAAACACCACACCACACACACACACACACACACACACACACACACACACACACACACACACACACACACACACACACACAGAGAAGAGAGAGAGAACACACACACCACACATCATCATTTCGCTGGGGGTCGCAGGGAGGCTAGGTCATCAGAGCATGACCAGGGAATTATACAACTGCAGACCAGCAGCAACACACACACGTGTGCGTGTTAGTCTGATCAGTGTCTGAGCAGCACCAACTCAATTCCAATCTCCTCACTTAGCTCTCTGTAGATACATTGTGACTGCAGAGAGAGCAGGATTGCTCAGTGTTATAACACTGTTTGATGTAACATTACTTAGTTCACTGGAGGGTACTGCCATTCTGAAGTACAAGCCTATGCCTTGTGCAAATGTTGTGTTTCTATTATTCTACCCACAGTCTGTGATATGTTCCTTGCAAATTGAGAGCAGAGAGATTCTCTTATCTATAAAAATGACCCTGCGGTAGGATTGCTACTGCAGGTAACATATCATAAAATGCTACCATAATTTAAATGGTGGCAAACTAGACAGACCAATAGCACCTGAGCTGCAAAAAGTTAAGCCTATTTTTGAGTGGAATTCATTTTCACATGGATGTGTTTTTTTTCTGCGTTTGGATTATTGCCATTACATATGAGGGGTAGACAACATGCTTTGATTGGTGAAAACGGTTATCCTACAGCCTATATTAGGATATATAAGATGTAAAGAGTATAAAAGTTTCACAGATTCTGTACGCAAGTATGAATCATGATGTTGATGAAATGTAAAGGCATTGAAGCATCCTCTTAGCCGAATAACCATCTCCCAGTCCCCGGTCCCCGCTGCAACTCACTTCATATTTTAATGAGCACCTGAGAAAATATACACTCCACCCGCCCACGTCTCCCTTTCCGCACTATCCATTGGCTGCCTCCTAAAACCTCACGCACGTGTCTGCCGATTGGTTTAAATCTGACACAAATGATTTCATAAAGCTTTTATTTTCTAACTAGTGTAAATGGTTGAAGAAGTCTGGTACCCAAGAGACGTGAAGTGGCTTGTCTCTACAGAATTCGCTGACTCGTCCCCTCTTACTCTTTCTGGCGCTGGAGGAATAGTTGCGTCGGTGTGTCCATGTGATTGCGAGTGAGTACCCTGGGTCTTTTGATAGTTCTGCGGCGGTAGGCTACTGTACTTAACTGGACGGCGCGCGGATAGGATGCTCTGAGCGCGTCTGTGGAAAGTTTAGCTCGTCATCATTCAACACAGTGATATTATGTTATATTTTATCATACGAGCGCATGGCCAATGATGTGTTGATATGGGTTCTATTCTAAGCTTGTACAATATGTTTGTGGTAGGTAGGTAGGTAGGTAGGCAACTAGACTACAGTATAAAGTTGATACCCAAGTCAAAGGTTTGCGGGATTGGGTAGCCTATATACAATATGCTGTAATGTTCAGTGATGCTGAATAGTCGCTGCAAAACTTTTAATTTGTGTGTTATATATATTTGATATAGGATAATAGTTGTTCCAAAGCTATTTGCAAGATAATATATTATGGATTTGAAAGTAATGTCTGTGCAGGCTAAGTCATTTGTATCTAGGCTAGAATGGATTTATTTATTGTAATAATTACATTAATTCATTAATGAATTAATGGTTGATGAAAATAACATATTATAACCCCTATCCTAACCCTCAAGTTAACCCTTACCCTTGTCCTAGCCCTAACCTTTACTCTAACCCTCATTCCAAACCTAACCCTAACATTAGCAAACAGTTGCATATCAACAGATGTTATGACCATCTGTAGAGCATCTACAATGGACTATCCAAATAAAGTGTGACTCATTATTATTTTTTTTATTTTTTTATGAGCTAATCAGTTATTAATTATTTTTCAGAGCTAATCAGATGTGATTGAATTGCAGTGAAATATTTAAGTACATTCGTAGTTTGTACTGAGTGTCAAGTTGGACCTATTTGAGAGCAGTAAGTGTTGTAATTGGCCATTAGTATGATTGTATAAGTGCCTTGGCTCTGATTTGAAGATGGTGTGTGTTTGTGTGTGTGATGAGGGCTCTTGCTGCTTTTCACTTTTTCGGGAAAATCTCCTGATGAAGTAGCATTCCTCTAAACTGTTGATTGGTCAGAATGATTATGACTAAGCTCAACTCAGTGTGTCTGGAACAGTTTTAATTCACTGATGGTGGTTCTCTCTGTGTGTGTGTGTGTGTGTGTGTGTGTGTGTGTGTGTGTGTGTGTGTGTTCATGCACGTGTGTGTGTGTGTGCGTGCGTTCCCCATAAGTGTGTGTGTTTGAGGGGTGCAGTGATGGTGTCCTTCACAGAGAGGAGCCTCCATACAGCGTGTTGTGAAAGTGAAGATGCTGGTGCTGCATGGTGCTCTTTGTCGCAGTCTTATCAAGATTTGAGCACGACGTGAACACTTGCTGATGTTTGCATACTGTACTGTAATGGCCTCTTTATGGCCCCATAAATAAAGTCCAAAACATCTCACCATTTCAAACGACAGTGTTCCAATCTGTCAAATCATTTTATTTCGTAATTGAGAGTGATATTCTATTGTATTGAAGGAGAGCATTTGGTTATTTTCCATAAAGAAAGCAGGTTTTGGACTATATTTCTGTATTGTTCACTGATGTACGAGTTGTTGGTTGTGTGAGAGTGGGTTTTGATTTAGTTGGCATATCAGTAACTGAGTTTACTCACAGCTCAAATACAACTAGATATATCATATATGACAAACATATTTCATATGAGTCATAGCTACATACTTCTGAACTTCCTAAACTCTTGTAGGGAGGGGTGTGAAGAGCAATGTGATAAGGGACGTCCCAGAGAGTGTAATGTGTTTTACTGCAGTGCGAGGTAGTTGAGAAACAGGCAGGAGCCGCTCAGATCTGTCCTTGAGGTAAAGTAGTACCGTAGAAGCCTAATGTACTAGCAGGGTTCCGTCCTGTCCTCTCTGCTCCTCTCCTGTTGTGAAAGAGCTGGACTGGTGAAAGCAAAAATACTTGGTAGACGTTTTGTTGTCCGATCAGTGCAGAGGAAGGAGAAATGAGAAGAAAGATACTTTTTTAGACTATTGAGATTAACACAGTTCCAACTCTTGGATAAGTGCAAATTAAGAAAGGAGGGGAAGAGAGGATGCCACGTTAGACCATTGAGATGCAGCTGCTGTCTCATTGCAGCAGTAGAGCTTGTGTAATACCKCTGTCTTGGTTTGGCACCAAGCTAGCTTAACAAAGGATCTAATAATAAATCAAATCAAATTTTATTGGTCACATACACATGGTTAGCGGATGTCATTGCGAGTGTAGCGAAATGCTTGTGCTTCTAGTTCCGACAGTGCAGCAATATCTAACAAGTAATATCTAACAATTCCACAACAAATACCTAATACACACAAATCTAAGTAAAGGAATGGAATACGAATATATAAATATACAAATATATGGATGAGCAATGACAGAGCGGCATAGGCTAAGATGCAATAGATAGTATAGAATACAGTATATACATATAGGTAGGTAGGAAACACTTATCTCCCTCACTAGCTTTAAGCACCAGCTGTCAGTGCAGCTCATAGATTACTGCACCTGTACATAGCCCATCTATAATTTAGCCCAAACAACTACCTCTTTACCTACTGTATTTATTTATTTATTTTGCTCCTTTGCACCCCATTATTTCTATCTCTACTTTTTCTATCTCTACTATCTCTACTCTACTTTATTTTTTTTACTTGCTATATTGTATTTACTTCGTTGTATTTACTTCGCCACCATGGCCTTTTTATATTTTTATTTATTTATATATATATTTTGTTTGCCTTCACCTCCCTTATCCTGTCTCTTATACACATCTAGATGTGTATAAGAGACAGGTATTATTGACTGTATGTTTGTTTTACTCCATGTGTAACTATGTGTTGTTGTATGTGTCGAACTGCTTTGCTTTATCTTGGCCAGGTCGCAATTGTAAATGAGAACGTGTTCTCAATTTGCCTACCTGGTTAAATAAAGGTGAAAAAAATAAAAATGAAAATGAGATGAGTAATGCAAGATATGTAAACATTATTAAAGTGGCAATATTAAAGTGACTACTGTTCCATTTATTAAAGTGGACAATGATTTCAAGTCTGTATGTAGGCAGCAGCCTCTCTGTGCTAGTGATGGCTGTTTAACAGTCTGATGTCCTTGAGATAGAAGCGGTTTTTCAGTCTCTCGGTCCCAGCTTTGATGCACCTGTATTGACCTCGCCTTCTGGATGGTAGCGGGGTGAACAGGCAGTGGCTCGCGTGGTTTTGTCCTTGATTATCTTTTTGGCCTTCCTGTGACATTGTGTGCTGTAGGTGTCCTGGAGTGCAGGTAGTTTGCCCCCGGTGATGCGTTGTGCAGACCACACCACCCTCTGGAGAGCCCTGTGGTTGTGGGAGGTTCAGTTGCCATACCAGGCGGTGATACAGCTCACAGGATGCTCATAATTGTACATCTGTAAAAGTTTGTGAGGGTTTTAGGTGACAAGCTACATTTCTTCAGCCTCCTGAGGTTGAAGAGGCGCTGTTGCGCCTTCTTCACCACACTGTCTGTGTGGGTGGACCATTTCAGTTTGTCCATTTCAGTTTGTCCCTCACCTCCTCCCTGTAGGCTGTCTCGTCATTGTTGGTAATCAAGCCTGCTACTGTTGTGTCGTCTGCAATCTTGATGATTGAGTTGGAGGCGTGCATGGCCACGCAGTCATGGGTGAACAGGGAGTACAGGAGGGGCCTGAGCACACACCCTTGTGGGGCCCCAGTTTTGAGGTTCAGCTAAGTGGAGATGTTTCCTACTATTCACCACCTGGGGGCGGCCCGTCAGGAAGTTCAGGACTATACAAGAGCTATTCCTCTTGTCCAGATGGGATAGGACAGTGTGCGGTGTGATGGCGATTGCATCATCTGTTGACCTATTTGAGCGGTAAGCAAATTGAAGTGGGTCTAGGGTGACRGTTAAGGTGAAGGTGATATGATCCTTGACTAGTCTCTCAAAGCACTTCATGTTGACAGAAGTGAGTGCTACGGGGCGATAGTCATTAAGTTCAGTCACCTTTGCATTCTTGGGTACAGGAACAATGGTGGCCATCTTGAAGCATGTGGGGACAGCAGACAGGGATAGGGAGAGATTGAATATGTCTATAAACACACCAGCCAGCGGGTCTGCGCATGCTCTGTGGAACGCGGCTAGGGATCCTTGCGAGGGTTAACGCGTTTAAATGTCTTGCTCACATCGGCCACGGGGAAGGATAACCCACTGTCCTTGGTAGCGTGCCGCATTGGTGGCACTRTATTATCCTCAAAGTGGGCAAAAAAGGTGTTTTAGTTTGTCTGCTCAGACACGAGACGTATATGGCAGGGTCTACAGACGATCTTGGACTTCAAAACGAAAACCAGCCATGTCACGGACACCACCGGAGGGAATAACTACACTGTTTGTATTCGGCCATATTCTCAGTCACCTTTCCATGGTTAAATGTGGTGGTTCACACTTTCAGTTTTGCCCAAATGCCACCATCTATCCACGGTTTCTGGTTAGGGTAGGTTTTAATAGTCACAGTGGGTACAACATCCCCTATACACTTCCTTAAAAACTCACTCACCAAATCAGCGCATACGTTGATATTATTCTCTGAGGCCACCCGGAACATATCCCAGTCCGCGTGTTCAAAACAATCTTGAAGCGTGGATTCCGATTTGTCAGACCAGCGTTGAATAGTCCTTTGCACGGGTACTTCCTGTTTGAGTTTCTGCCTATAGGAAGGGAGGAGCAAAATGGAGTCGTGGTCAGATTTGCCGAAAGGAGGGCGCGGGAGGGAATTGTATGCGTCACGGAAGTTATGGTAACAGTGGTCCTGTGTTTTTCCAGCGTGATTGTTGCAATCAATATGCGGATAGAATTTAGGTAGCCTTGTTCTCAAATATGCTTTGTTAAAATCCCCAGCTACAATAAATGCACCCTCAGTATATATAGTTTCCAGTTTGCATAAAGTCCAGTGAGGTTCCTTGAGGGCCGTCGTGGTATCGTCTTGAGGGGGGATATACACGGCTGTGACAATAATCGATGAGAATTCTCTTGGGAGATAATACGGTTGCATTTGATTGTGAGGAATTCTAGATCAGGTGAACAAAAGGACTTGAGGTCCGGTATGTTGTTACAATTACACCATGAGTCGTTAATCATGAAACATACACCCCAGCCCTTCTTCCTGGAGATGTTTATTCCTGTCAGCGCAACGCACTGAGAATCCAGGTGGCTGTACCGACTCAGACAGCATATCCTGAGAGAGCCATGTTTCTGTGAAACAGAGTATGGTACAATCCCTGATGTCTCTCTGGAAAGCAACCCTTGCCCTGATTTCATCGACCTTGTTATCTAGGGACTGGACATTAGCGAGTAATATACTTGGAAGCGGTGGGTGGTGTGCGCGCCGCTGCCTCTCCCTCTTCTACGGCGGCGTTGTATTGGGTAGGCCTCTGGAATCAGTTAAAATGCCCTSGGTGGGAAAGTCTTATTCCTGGTCATTGTGCTGGTAAGTAGACGTCGCTCTGATATCCAGTAATTCTTCCCGGCTGTATGTATTAAAACGTAAGATTTTCTGGGCTAACAATATAAGAAATAATACATAAAAAAACTAAATACTGCAAAGTTTCTTAAGGACTAGAAGCGAGACAGCCCTCTGTCGGTGCCATCTTGCCACGGATCCCCCCGGTACTGCTGCTCATTCCGTTCACCAGCTCCGGAGGTCTACGTCACTGGCCTTCTAGGCGTCACTGAATTGGATTCATTACCACCGTACTGTCTTGTCTCATTACGCACACCTGGTTCCCTGCCTCCTATCATTATACAACGTGACACATCTTTAATCTTTGTAGTAGGGTAGGAGTGTGCAGCGTCGGTAATTATTAATTGATCAATACATGTATTTTGTTAGTTTGTTTCTATTTAAGTGGTATACCCTTAAACTTTCTCACCAACCACTGGCCAACATTGCACCTATAAAACATAACACATTTTCCTTCATATTTTGTGAAGTTATAGTTTCAGTCAAAGTTCCATTACTCATCTATCCCTTCCTGTCCTCCCCTTTTATAATGTATGTCCTGCCCTCTTATCTATTACAGAGCATTAGCAGGCCTGTAAAACGGCCTGTATTTCCCAGACTCATCAGTCATTATGGTCGCTTCTAATGGGTAGAAACGGCCACATCTCTTCCCTTCTCTACCATTCATTAACCCAGAAGCGATGAACGCAAGACTGTCTTTGCTGAACGCTACCCTCTTATCACTGTGCTGCCCACACACACACACACACACACACACGGCCAAGGAGGCTGGTGGGAGGAGCTATAGGAGGATGGGCTCATTGTAATGGCTGGAATGGAATGAATGGAACTGTATCAAACATATGGAAAGCTCATGTTTGACTCCGTTCCATTTATTTCATTCCAGCCATTACAATGAGCCCGTCCACTTATAGCCCCTCCTACCAGCCTCCTCTGACACACGGATGTACACATGGACGTGCACACACACACACAGACATACACATAGATGCAAGCACAAACTTACACATGCATGCCGCACGCACACACAAACACACACACACACAAACACACACACACAGCTTGCTATTACCCTACCCCGATTACTGGGACAATGATGCCGTTTTATCTCAAATTGAATTGTTGAGGAGGATGTTAAAGAGTCATATATCACCCAGACAGAGGCAAAGCAGAACGGTGTGTGTAAGCACTAAGCAGTGAGTGAATCCACAGCACTAGGGAGCTGAGATGAGAATGGTTCTGTTGTATTACATTAGAACTGAGGGACTGTGATGATGGCTTATGGTGTTTATACAGTCAGTTGGTAAATCAAGTTGTCAGCTTTTATAAGGCCATCAGGTTCAGTGTGTGTATGTGTGTGWGTGCTTGACATTTACAATGGGAATGACCTTCCCCAGCGGTCAAAACTGGTTGCCATTTCCTCATTATGACGTCATGATCAGGTTGTATACTGGTTGTAGAAGACTGTTTTGTTATTGTCTTTTTAGTGGTCAGAATGATTTTTTATGAAGACATGACGAGAGCCTTGCAACCAACGGGCATAATGTAGTACTGTGCTACGCATTACAGCCCACAAGAATAAACTAGCCGATCTGTGTCAAGTGATTATGATACCAGACAGCTGCTTCTAGGTTCTCTACTCCCACCCGCAATGAAATATCGAGCATCAGGAGCATCAAAAACCGTAAGGCTGTAAAAKATATTTGAGTATAAGAATATAGAAGAAGGAGGCCTATATTTCATTCAAAAGYTTCATCTTAAATGGCAAAATAATACTGTATAATATATGCCAATTGAAATAACTTTATTAGCCTAAATGTTATTTTGACAACAAAAAAAATATGAATCACGAAATTTAGTTCCACATTTCAAATATGGACAGTCCAGGAATATTTTACTCCAGATCTTTATAAGAAATGGCCATACCAGACAATAAAAAAAGACAGTGGTATTTAATGGACTGCATGGATTGGAAACTGATCAAATAGTAAGAGTAGGGTAACATAAGTTTTCCATGCATACAAAAATTGCCACAGTAGAGATTATTTCAGTTGTACGGAATGAWTGTTAAATAGTCTGGTCAAAATGTAGGACTAAGTTTTTCTGATGATAATACCCACCAGAGGGCGAATATACAGTACCAGTCAAAAAGTTTGGACACACCTACTCATTCAAGGGTTTTTCTTTATTTTCACTATTTTCTACATTGTAGAATAATAGTGAAGACACCTAAACAAATGAAAATATATTTTAGATTTTAGATTCTTCAAAGTAGCCACCCTTTCCCTTGATGACAGCTTTGCACACTCTTGGCATTCTCTCAACCAGCTTCATGAGGTAGTCACCTGGAATGCATTTCAATTAACAGGTGTGCCATGTTAAAAGTACATTTTGAAAATGTCTTTCCTTCTTAATGCRTTTGAGCCAATCAGTTGTGTTGTGGCAAGTAGGGTAGGTATACATAAGATAGTCCTATTTGGTAAAAGACCATGTCCATATTATGGCAAGAACAGCTCAAATAAGCAAAGAGAAATGACAGTCCAGCATTACTTTAAGGCATGAAGGTCAGTCAATTCGGAAAATTTCAAGACTTTTGAAAATTTCTTTAAGTGCAGTCACAAAAACCATGAAGTGCTATGATGAAACTGACTCTCATGAGGACCGCCACAGGAAAAAGACGCAGAGTTACCTCTGTCGCAGAGGATAAGTTCATTAGAGTTACCAGCCTCAGAAATTGCAGCCCAAATAAATGCTTCACAGAGTTCAAGAAACAGACACATCTCAACATCCACTGTTCAGAGGAGACTGCGTGAATCAGGCCTTCGTGGTCGATTGATTGACTCCGTTCCATTTATTTCATTCCACTACTAAAGGACATCAATAATAAGAAGAGACTTGCTTGGGCCAAGAAACACGAGCAATAGACCTGTCTCTTATACACATCTAGATGTGTATAAGAGACAGGTGTGATGGTGAGGGGGTGCTTTGCTGGTGACACTGTCTGTGATTTATTTAGAATTCAAGGCACACTTAATCAGCATGGCTACCACAGCATTCTGCAGCGATACGCCATCCAGTTTTTCAACAGGACAATGACCCAAAACACACCTCCAGGCTGTGTAAGGACTATTTGACCAAGAAGGAGAGTGATGTTGTGTTGCATCAGATGACCTGGCCTCCACAGTCACCCGACCTCAACCCAATTGAGATGGTTTGGGATGAGTTGGACCACAGAGTGAAGGAAAAGCAGCCAGCAAGTGCTCAGACTGTTGGAAAAGGCACACCTGTTAATTGAAATGCATTCCAGGTGATTTCTTCATGAAGCTGGTTGTGTTATTTCATAGTTTTGATGTCTTCACTATTATTCTACAATGTAGAAAATAGTAAAAATAAAGAAAAACCCTTGAATGAGTAGGTGTTTCCAAACTTTTGACTGGTACTGTATATTCAAAGACTTTGGTAGCAAGCAGGACTAAGGTGTCATCGACATCAGCTTTTAGGGTRCGGTTATGAGGTGACCAATAATGGTTGCAAATGAGATCAGCTGTGTTGGTGAATTATTGATGGTTTAATGCGAGATCAACTGGTGATAATCTGGTGGCCATCGACGGTTACAATATGCCCGACACCTTTTCCATTACATTTTGTTATGAAAAAACAAGTATTTACCTGGTTGTAATAGTGACTATTTGGTTTGTTTCTGGTTATAATCTTCTCAACCAGAAAGACAGTTTTCATCCAGAATATGATGTCAATGTGATGTCATATTTTCACCTCCACTGCCCAGCTGTTCTGAGGGTGTGGAGGGTTGCAAAATTATGCTAATTTGACCAACATATCAAGGTTATCCAGAAATCCTGCTTAGGAGATTTCCTGAATCGTAAGGGAATATGCAGAAAATGTAGAATTTTTCAACCAGGATTTCCAGAAAACTTTGGAATTTTGGGAAAGATGCTCAAATTTTGCATCCCTAAGGTTGTGATTCTGTCTACAGGTGATGATGTCCCTGTGGGTGTGTATATTCCTCCCTGTCCTCTCTGCGGCCCAACGGTCAGAGCCCATGTTCTCAGCGGTCACAGAGACCATGCTTCCTCCGGACTATGACAACAATCCCACCCAGCTCAACTACGGAGTGGCTGTCACCGACGTAGACAACGATGGAGACCTTGAGATGTTTGTAGCCGGGTGAGTGAGTGACATGGTCATTAGAACTAATCAGAACTAGTCAGAATTGGTCAGAACCAGTCAGAATGTGTCAGATCCAGAATATGTTAGACATAGGAAGCAGTGGATGATCTGGAGATGTTCATAGCCAGGTGAGTAAGTTAGAAGGTCTCAGAACCAGTCAAAAGAACTTAGAAGAACCTGTCAAAACCAGTCAGTGGAATATAACACATTAGATCTAGTAAAAGATAATACAAACAAAATAACATGCTTTTTCCAAAAACATGTTTCTTCCATCATTTTTGAAATGCAAGAGAAAGGCCATAATATAATATTGCAGTTTAGGCGTAATTTAGATTTTGGCCACTAGATGGMATCAGTGTGTGTGCCAAGTTTCAGATTAATCCAGTGGAGCATTGCAATACTGCATAGTATCAAGTCTGCCCAAATGTACCGAATTGGTCAATTGATACATGTTCAAGTACATAACTATAGAGAACATACAACAATGATATGGTAATACAATATTTAACTTTACAAAACGCCCAGGAATGTCTTACATGATGTATCATTAGCTTGTACACTTTCACACATGTAGATTGCCAGGTGGTGTGGGTGTGGAGCCAGAGACAGCAGGGGTTCAAACTGTAGAACCCAGTTCCTACATTTGAATATAACAATTGATTTCATCAAACAAAACTATGCTACATTTTATCTCTGGGACCCTCAGGATGACAAATCAGAGCAAGATTACTGAATGTAAGTACATTATTTACCTTCAAAGGTGAATGTAGCAAACCAGTTGCCGTGATACATTTTTTTGGTTGTTGTACACTCTCCTCAAACAATAGCATGGCATTTTTTCACTGTAATAGCTACTGTAAATTGGACAGTGCAGTTAGATTAACACAAATTTAAGATTTCTGCCCATATAAGACATGTCTATGTCCAGGAAAGTTTGCTGTTACTTACAACGTAATGCTAATCACATTAGCGCACTTTAGCTGAACAGTCCCGGTATAGGGACACCGATCCCGTAGAGGTTTGTGTTTCCAAGTCTATACTGTTGTTGTGTAAACAAATTGCATATATGCTTTCACTGGACATCTTCATTGGTTTTGAAAACTATTATAAATAAATTAACAGCACAACGCGGAAGCGTCAATTATTGAGAAAGTGGCACACATTTTTGCTCATTTATAAAAAATAAAAAACTGAAATATCACATTTACGTAAGTATTCAGACCCAAAACTCAGTACTTTGTTAAAGCACCTTTGGCAGCGATAAAAGCCTTGAGGCTTCTTGGGAATGACACTACAAGCTTGGCACACCTGTATTTGGGGAATTTCTCCCATTCTTCTCTGCAGATCCTCTCAAGCTCTGTCAGGTTGAAAAGGGAGCGTTGCTGCAAAGCTATATTCAGGTCTATCCAGAGATGTTTGATCCGGTTCAAGTCGGGGCTCTGGCTGGGCCACTCAAGGACATYCAGAAACTTTTCCCGAAGTCACCCTTGCGTGGTCTTGGCTGTGTGCTTAGGGTCGTTGTTCTGTTGGAAGGTGAACCTTCACCCCAGTCTCAGGTCCTGAGCACTCTGGAGCAGGTTTTCATCAAGGATGTCTCTGTACTTTGCTTCGTTCATCTTTGCCTCGATCCTGGCTAGTCTCCCAGTCCCTGCCATTGAAAAACATCCCCACAACATTATGCTGCCACCACCATGCTTCACCGTAGGGATGGTACCAGGTTTCCTCCAGACGTCATGAGAGTTCCCTTAGTTCAATCTTGGTTTCATCATACCAGAGAATCTTGTTTCTTGAGGTCTGAGAGTCTTTAGGTTCCTTTTGACAAACTCCAAGCAGGCTGTCATATGCCTTTTACTGAGGAGTGGCTTCCGTCTGGCCACTCTACCATAAAGGCCTGATTGGTAGAGTGCTGCAGAGATGGTTGTCCTTCTGGATGCTTCTCCCATCTCCACAGAGGAACTCTAGAGCTCTGTCAGAGTGACCATTGGCTTCTTGGTCACCTCCCTGACCAAGGCCCTTCTCCTCYGATTGCTCAGTTTGGCCGGGCGGCCAGCTCTAGGAAGAGTCTTTGTGGTTTCTAACTTCTTCCATTTAAGAATGCCACTGTGCTCGTGGAGACCTTCAATGCTGCAGAAATGTTTTGGTACCCTTCCCTAGATCTGTGCCTCGACACAATCCTGTCTCGGATCTCGGATCTCTACGGACAATTCCTTTGACCTCATGGCTTGGTTTTTGCTCTAACATGCACTGTCAACTGTGGGTTCTTATATAGATAGGTGTGTGCCTTTCCAAGTCATGTCCAATCAATTGAATTTACCACAGGTCGACTCCAATCAAGTTGTAGGAACATCTCAAGGATGATCAATGGAAACAGAATGCACCTGAGCTCAATTTTGAGTCTCATAGCAAAGGGTCTGAATACATATGTAAATAAGGAATATTCTTTTTTTAATCAATTTGCAACATTTTCTAAAAACCTGTTTTCGCTTTGTCTTTATGGGGTATTGTGTGTAGATTGCTGAGGATTTGTTTTTATTTAGTCCATTTTAGAATAAAGCTGTAACATAATGTGGAAAAAGTCAAGGGGTCTGAATACTTTCCAAACGCACTGTATATGACTGRTCAAAACTGTTATAAAACAGCCTATTCAAAATACTCTCAATTATGTTTGACCTTGTTACATTTATTCCTGCTTCAAGAAAAGCCACAAGGGCATGTTTTATAGAAAATTCACAGGGTGGCCAAAATGACATCAACCTTAATGTAACATTACAGAAACAAACCTAAAACAACCTCTATCCTGTTTAAATTCACTACTGCCTCAAGAAAATCCACCATGACATGCTTCAACAGTAAGTGAAATACAAGGTGGTACTATCACAAATTATGTCTATTACAGATAATTACATAACAAAATGTCTTCTCTGTTTTATACAATGTGGAATCCCATTCTGTTTCAAGAGGAAAATTGATTCGTTCTCACAGTAACAGGAGAATCAGGGAGTTTATAGCAGTAAAACGCTTTCTTCCATTTATGGACCTAAGAGACAATTACAGCGATTCCAAGACAAGATAGTGATCTCTCCAATAACCCCAACAAGGTGGGAAAAATGGAAAGTGATCTATTGTTTGCTTAACTAAAGTTTAAATAGGTCCTTAGCTCTTGCTCTTATGTTAAGGTATCTTTACTTCACTGAACTAAACATAGATGAAGAGGGGGAAAGGGATCTGTCATTTCTGACCAAGAGGACAAGATTGAGGGTAGGAAGTGTTCTGTCACTCACTTAGCTAAATGTACAAGAAAAGGGGGGWAGAGATCGGTCATTTTCTGAGCTAATGGAAGAGAGAGAAGGGCTGAACAAGGATGACAAAGAAAGTGCTTTACAGGATGAAAGTGTATAAGGGTGTCCTGAGGCTTCGACAAGTGGTGCTCATGGGAATGGATAATGCTCGATGGCGCTACACTGATAGAGGTTTGGCAAGACTGCAGTATACAGGAGAGTGGAGGTAGAGGCAGAGACAGGGATGGTGAAATTAAGCACTGTCATCCCATGATTATGATATAGTTTAGTGAAGTGTGGCATCTAGTTGAAGTTAAGTGATTGGAAGTTCAATAAGAAGTGGCCCTTTATTCTTAAAAACAAGATGTTTTGGCATCAAACCTTTCATCAGAGCAGGCTGGTAACCTTCACATTGTCTGAAGATCCCCTTCTCTTCTCCTTTATTCATTATTCATGACAAATGGCCAGATTTGAACCAGGTGGTAATATTTTCTAAAGGGAACATTGAGGACAAAGATTAAATAATGGTGAGATATATAAAAAAATAAATTGTAAATTAACATAGTTTAATGTTTTAGCTTTTATTTTTTGGTRTTTTAACCTCGCTGAAAAAACCTGGCCCTTTGGAAGTAAACCTGTCCCTCAGACATAAAATACTGGGGCATAGCCTACTGAATAGATGTATATCTTTGAGCAGCATTATTATTCCATAGACATATATTTTGACATAGTTCAGTCTCAAACTCTCTCCCCAGAACCAAATCTCACGCGATATTTGGTTCTGGGTTGCCGAGATGGGACACAGTTTAATGTATGTCTATSTTCCATAGAACACATCTGTAGTCAAAGTATGAGACAAGTTTTCAATGAATTCCTGAGGTCAGATAAGGGTATGTGCTATCCGGGACGTCCCTACCCAATTGAGGTTGACATTTTAAAATGGTTAAAGTAAGGGTCATGGTTATGGTTAAATGTAAGGGGAGGGGTTCATTTTAAGGTTTAAGTTTTAGGGTTGGGACGTCCCAAGGATGATGGATAGCACTGATCGTCAGATAAGTGTCCATAAATGACAGGTTTACTCTGTTTGACCTCCCATCATCTCTCTGCTCCATCTATGGCCTATAGCATCCAGCCTTTGACATCTACAGCCTATAACAAACAGCCTATACCATCTACGGCATATAACATCCAGCCTATGTGTACCGGTGTGTGTATAGCACTTTGTGACATCTGATGTAAAAAGGGCTTTATAAATACATTTGATTGATTGAATCTAAGTAACATAAAGAATCCATCGGTTTAAGCTAGAGATATCCGTGTTTTTGCATGGGCTGTGTCTCAATTCTTCGCATCTGCSTATGTTTCACTGCTGCATCTGCGATGGAAAGTGTCAGAGCTACAGCACTGTTTCAGACCAACAGACATCCGGAAAATCCGTCTTCTCACAAAAACATCTGTAGCATCTGAACGGTTTGGCCTACAAAACTAATACCATTCTATAGAAAGGGGAGACTCTCACAAACATGATGGTGTTTTTCCCCCACAAGCCTCACGGGACTCGTCTGAAATCAGTAACGCTAATTTGCCAACTTTTGTCTGTAGTGTCCGAACCGTTTGGGCTACAAACTAATATGACCTCAGGGGAGACTTTCACGAACACAATGGTGTCATGGGCCTATAAAAATAAGGGGTTAAATGTGTCAAAAACTTCCAAAGCTTTCTTATATTTCCTAGAAAGACACGTCAAAAACGTAATATTATAAATAATTGTTTTAATATTTCTGGGGGATACCTAATAGGGGTCCTAAAATTCAAAATCAAATAGTTAAATGATCCATGGTGTGACCTTCCTAAAACAATTCCATATATCAGCTTAGAACCCCCCCCCCAAACGGCATAGACTTTTAAGAAATAACATCGAAGCCCTATAACATCCAGCCTTTAACGTCTGCGGCATATAACATCCAGCCTTGAACATCTACGACCTTTAACATCCAGCCTATAACGTCCAGCCTATAACATCTACAGGCTATAACATCCAGCCTATAACTACTGTAGTAACTACACGGTTTTAGAAACTGACTTTTCTAAGGGAACTCTCATGAACCTTACCTGGGGCTTGAACATTTTTACATTATTCTAAATACCTGAAGGTTTGAGACATAAACTGGTGTTTGCTAATACCTAAACTTTAGCTCAGAGGGTTAACACGATCTTGAGGCGATTAAATACAAGAAGGCAATTACTCCCTGATTGATGATTTTAGGTGYAGCCCTATGGGCGACATTTAACTCTTCTTAAAACCGATACTATTTGCCCTAACAATACCTCACAAATCTTCAAGTGGGATCTCTCAAAACCTCCGATAGAATAATGTCCATGAAGGCAACGATTATTTATGCAAATATTAAAGTAAACACTGGAACTCTGTGCCCTGTAACTCTGTTGTTGCTATTGCCTAGCTCAAAGGGTTTACATGATGTGCAGCCTTTAACTCTGTTGTTGGTCTCTTACAGGTACAATGGTCCCAACCTGGTTCTGAAGTACGACAAGCAGAAGAAGAGACTGGTCAACATTGCTGTCGACAACCGTAGCTCCCCTTTCTATGCTCTGAGAGATCGCCAAGGCAATGCCATCGGAGTGACAGCCTGCGACATTGATGGAGACGGAAGAGAGGAGATCTATGTGCTCAATACCAACAATGCCTTCTCAGGTAGACACACACACACACACACACACATACACACACACACAGAGAGATGCATGCACACGTTTAAGCATACATACATACACTCGCACATGCACTAAAACGCACACACGATTACACACACACACATACACACGGATCACGTCCTCTCATCTCTCTGCAGACACAAACACAGAAGGGAGGATCAATATAGCAGAGATAAACATTTCTAATCACAGACTTCATCAGGTAACAGATAAGGACTTTGTGTCGCTATTAATCTTCTGAGAGTTTATAGGACTGACTGCCAAAACTACAATATCACAGCTTTATCATTTTCTCTTTACTTTATTTACCCCAAAATGGTTGTATAGGATTCTAGATGTTTTATCTTCATTTAAATCTAAAATATTCTCTGTTCTTTTCTCTTTTCTTTCTCCCTCCCCTCTTCTTTCCTCTCCTCTCCTCTCCTCTCCTATACTCCTCCTCTCCTGAAGGTCGTGCCACCTACTCTGATAAGCTCTTTAAGTTCCGTAATGGCCGGTTTGAAGATCTGTTAAACGACGACATTTACGAACACCGTGATGTAGCCAACCGCTTGCTGGACGATCTGTAGCCTGCGTAGACCGAAAGGTACAGGAGCTACACACACACACAACACACACACACACACACACAACAACACACACACACACACACACACACACACACACACACACACACACCACACACACACACACACACACACACACACACACACACACACACACACACACACACACACACACACACCACACTGACAGACTGGGAAACAGACGCACACGCACAGACTGAGAAAAACACTCACACTGCAGAACTCACTATACACAGCTCTCTAAACAGATCTGTCTTTCTATGTCAGTTTCTGTCCTTTACACCCCATTACTAACCTCTTTCTCATTTGAGCATATCAACAATAACTCAGGCTTTCTGTTTAGTGTCTCTTCTCCCAGCCCATATTATGATGTGGGTTTTATGTTTGTGTGTCTGTGTGTGTGTGTTTGTGTGACTGTAGGTGCGTAGTCATAATTCATGCTTGCTGTGTTTCCCGCCCTCCTCAGTGTGTGTTTATGACAGTTCATTAGAAGAGAGATGTGGTGTTCCGTCTCTTCTTTTTCTCAGTGCACCGCTGTAATTACAAAACAATGGGCTCGTTCATTCTACAGACAGACATACAAGGGGAGAAATTATGTCTACACACATTTATACACACAGACATGCATACACACAAAATACAAGACACAAACACACACATTTAAACAAACTTACACGCACACACACACACACACACACACACACACACACACACACACACACACACACACACACACACACACACACACACACACACACACACACACACACACACACACACACACACACACACACACACACACACACACACACACACACACACACAGTAAAATAATGTGACAATGGTTGTCCAGTGTATGGGCCAAATGGAGATAGGCAGAACAGCATATTTCTGTAATCATGACTGCAGTCCTCTCTACCCCACCCCAGGTTGAGGGATAAAGCTGTTACCCAGTGAGGTACAGTACGGACGGTATTAGAATCGATTTTCTGACTGCAGTCTCATCTGACTGGGCATGGGAGAGGAGCCAAGCCCATAGGAAAGAGATCTCCTTTTAATATGACAATACCTTTAGAATGGTCCAAACTCTTAGTCTCCTTGAGTGTGTGGTCTCCTTGAGTGTGTGTATTGTGTGTGTGTACTGTGTGTGTGTGTTTGCGCACGGGCATGTTCCTGCGTGTGTGTGTGTGTGTGTGTTAATTTCATGAGATGGATGAGAGAATAAAGCATTTTCCTTTAGCTGTAAAAATCTACCTCTCCTATACTTTCTGAGAGGACCTTCTTATTCTCCCATCCACAGTTGGAGTTAAGTTTACAGCAGTCATTGATGAGCAGGGTGTGATYCCGCCTCGTGTAATGGAGATTTCTCATCATTGTACTGTAATATGATATATAATATATAAATTATAGCCCCATTGGGCAGCATCACAAGGTTATAAAAGCCACTGGTTTGACCAGTTTGAGCAGTTTCTCACAGCAGGAAAATATTCCTGCATTATAATTAATTTACATTTTTGTAAGGGTTGATACATTTTTTGTTAGGGCAAATYAACTCTGAMWTTTTTTTWGGTGTAAATTACAARCTTTAGAAGCCTTTTTAAWCCTTGAATACACTACATGTTTGCATTTCCTGCTGCACAGGAAAATTCCATTCGACAACAAATTAAGATATAGCACATTTGTATTTGTGCTAGGAAATTCAACTGATCAATCAACTTCAATTTTGTATCACTCACGTCCCTAACACACTTTATAGTGAAAGACAGTGTGAAAAAGGGGGAAAAGACAGAGAAAAATGTTGTAATAAGGCCTAAGATGTGAACCACTCTGTCTTGTTCCCCCTTTCAGGGGACCACCAAATCACAGTCAAAAGCTCTTGAAGACCACAATTCCCAGAGTCGCAGAGATTTTTTAACATAAAATATGTTGCCAGTCAAATGTACAGTATGTATGCATGTGTATATACAGTACCAGTCAAAAGTTTGGAAACACCTAGTCATTCAAGCGTTTTTCTTTATTTKACTATTTTCTACATTGTAGAATAATAGTGAAGGCATGAAACTATGAAATAACACATATGGAATCATGTAGTAACCAATAAAGTGTTAAATAAATCAACATATATTTTAGATTCTTCAAGGTAGCCACTCTTTGCCTTGACAGCTTTGCACACTCTTGGCATTCTCTCAACCAGCTTCACCTGGAATGCTTTTCCAACAGTCTTGAAGGTGTTTCCACATATGCTGAGCACTTTTCCTACACTCTGCGGTCCAACTCATCCCAAACCATCTCAATTGGATTGAGGTCGGGTGATTGTGGAGGCCAGGTCATCTGATGCAATACTCCATCACTCTTCTTGGTTAAATAGCCCTTACACAGCCAGGAGGTGTGTTTTGGGTCATTGTCCTGTTGAAAAACAAATGATAGTTCCACAAAGCGCAAACCAGATGGGATGGCGAATCGCTGCAGAATGCTGTGGTAGCCATGCTGGTTAATTTTGCCTTGAATTCTAAATAAAACCCAGACAGTGTCACCAGCAAAGCACCCCCACACCATCACAACTCCTCCTCCATGCTTCATGGTGGGAACCACACATGTGGAGATCATCCGTTCACCTACTCTGCGTCTCACAAAGACACGTCGGCTGGAACCAAAAATCTCACATTTGGACTCATATCACAAAAAGGCCACTGAAAGTGTGGGGGAAAAGAGAAAAAAAGGTAGAAAGACGAATTTGTCTGGTGTTATTTACTTCTAAATAGACTTCTATCACTCACTCAGAGATATAATTACTCATCTAGACCACTGCATCTTTCTTAGTCTCCAGTGTGTGTGTGTATTTCGCATACGTACTTCCGTATATGTGTGTGTGTGCATGCCTCCGTATGTGTGTTTTTTTAGTCTCCTTGGGAGGGAAGTGCCATCATTTGTCTTTTCCAAACTGATGAAGGGAAGCTATTGATTTAAGACATGCGAAAGTGATAGATGACATTGAAACAGGACCACTTTCAGACAAAGACTAGTGACCGAAAGTGAGCTTTGGGGTAAAGAGCTATCTGGAAACGATTTACACTTTTAGCTCTAAATGTGAATATTTGGTCCTAACCGAATGTCAAAGTTGATTTGTTGACTGTAATAGCCTCCCTAACCTAAGTCAAACAACGTCACAATGCGAAAGGCCTTCAAAACACGCACACACACATGCCCACACAGCCATTCATGCATGCATGCATGCACACACACACAACCACACACAATATGTATAGTCTCCTGATCTGTAATAACTGGTTACAGAAATGAGCGTGAGTGAAGCATCATTACTGAAAACCACTGACTTTTAACACCAGTAACCAATTTTCAATGGCCTTGGAGCCTGCAGCACTAAATCGTACTTGTGTGTGTGTGTGTGTTTGTTTCTATTACCTGAGATGGATGTGCTGAGAGAGTGAGCTRTGACGATCTGATGCTGATGGTGACATTTACGTTCCTTAACAGTCATTTTCCTTTTAGTCCCACAGTGGAAATTAGATTAGATTGGATTTAGTCACATGCACAGGGTCACAGATGTAGTTGCAGTGTACAGTGAAATTGTTAAGCTCCGAGCTGATTATCTGGGGGTAGAAGCTATTGCCCAGTCTCTTAGTTTTAGCCATGATGCTCCTGTACTGCGTGCGTCAAAGTGATGGATGCGAGGAGAACAGGCCGTGGCTCAGGTGGCTGATGTCCCTGATGATCTTCTTGGCCTTCCTGTGACATTTGGTGTTGTAGGTCTTGGAGGGCAGGCAGTGTGCMCCCAATGCTGCGTTTGGCTGAGCGTACCACCCTCTGTAATGCCTAGCGGTCCGCGGCGGTGGAGATTCCATACCAGGCTGTGATGCAGTCCGACAGTATTCTCTCGATGGTGCTCCTGTAGAACACTATGAGGACCCTCTGGGACAGGCACATTTCAGCCAAATTTCTTCAGCCTCCTGAGGTTGAAGAGTCGCTGTCGTGCTTTCTTCACCATGGTGTCTGTGTCGTTTGACAATTTCAGCTCCTCCGAGATGTGTACGCAGAGGAACTTAAAGTTTTTGACTGTCTCCACGGCGGCCGCTTTGATGAGGATGGGGGCGTGCCCAGCCTGGTTCCTCCTAAAGTCGACAATCAGCTTCTTTGTTTTGCTGATGTTGAGGGAGAGGTTGTTAACCTGGCAACACACCATCAGAGGGCCTATCTCCTCCCTGTAGGCCATCTTGTCGTTGTTGGTAATCAGGCCTACTACTGTCGTGTTGTCAGCGAACTTGATGATGGAGTTGGTACTGTGTAAGGCCACCATCGTGGATATACAGGGAGTACAGGAGGGGACTGAGGATGCATCCTTGTGGGACCAGCTCTAGTTGATGAACAGCATCCTCACATACCGTATGAATTCCTCTTCTCCAGGTGGGTGAGGGCAGTGTGTGAAGTGCAATRGCGATTGCCTCGTCCGTGGATCTGTCGGGCGGTAGGTGAATTGGAGACGGTCGAGTGTGTTGGAGATTGAGGAGGTGATATGGTCTTTGACTAGCCTCTCGGAGCACTTCATGATGATGGAAGTGAGTGCTACAAGTCGGTAGTAATTCAGTTCTGTTACTTTCCCTTTCTTGGGCATGGGATGTTAATTGACATCTTGAAGCAGGTGGGGATAATGACCTGCACTACAGAGAGATTKAAAATGTCGAAAACACAACAGTTGGCTGGTCTGCACATGCTCTGAGGGTGCKGCTAGGGATGCTGTCTGGGTCGGCAGCCTTGTGAGGGTTAACACGCTTGAATGACTTACATGCGTCCTCCGTTGTCCTCAGGGGCTCTCCTCGGCAGTTCAGAGTCGTTATGCTCGAAGCGTGAGGAAATGTGTTTATCTCATCCGTTAGGGCGGCGTTGGTGTCCGCGACATGACTGTCTTTCTTTTTGTAGTCTGTGATCAGCAGTCTCAACGTCAACAGTGAAGAGGCGACTCCGGGATGCTGGCCTTCTAGGCAGAGTTTCTCTGTCCAGTGTCTGTTCTTTTGCCTATCTTAATCTTTTCTTTTTATTGGCCAGTCTGAGATATGGCTTTTTCTTTGCAACCCTGCCTAGAAGGCCAGCATCCCGGAGTCGCCTCTTAAGTGTTGACGTTGAGACTGGTGTTTTGCGGGTACTATTTAATGAAGCTGACAGTTGAGGACTTGTGAGGTGTCTGTTTCTTAAACTAGACACTCTAATGTACTTGTCCTCTTGCTCAGTTGTGCACCGTGGCCTCCCACTCCGCTTTCTATTCTGGTTAGAGCCAGTTTGCGCTGTTCTATGAAGGTAGTAGTACACAGCGTTGTATGAGAACTTGCAATTTCTTGCATGGAATAGCCTTAATTTCTCAGAACAAGAATAGACTGACGAGTTTCAGAAGAAAGTCCTTTGTTTTTTGACATTTTGAGCCTGTAATCTAACCCACAAATGCTGATGCACCAGATACTCAACTAGTCTAAAGAAGGACAGTTTTATTGCTTCTTTAATCAGCACAACCATTTCCAGCTGTACTAACGTAATTGAAAAAGGGTTTTCTAATGATCAATTAGCCTTTTAAAATGATAAACTTGGATTAGCTAACACAACGTGCCATTGGAACACAGGAGTGATGGTTGTTGATAATGGGCCACTGTACGCCTATGTAGATATTCCATTAAAAATCAGTTGTTTCCAGCAACAATAGTCATTTACAACAATAACAATGTCTACACTGTATTTCTGATCAATTTCATGCTATTTTAATGGACAAAAAATGTGCCTTTCTTTCAAAAACAAGGACATTTAAGTGGCCCCAAACTTTTGAAAGGTAGTGTATATCTATGCAGTGATGTTTAACTTACAATTTCAATCTAATAGTATATTAGTAATTGACTGACCCGGTCTCTCCAGATCTCGTAACAGTACTATTTCTAGGGTCAATTTTAGATCAATGTTATGCATTTTCAGCCATTCCTGAACCTGAGACCAGAAACAGGCTACCTGAGGGCAATACCAAAATAAATGGAAAATTGATTCTGTATCCTCACAACAAAATCTGCAGAGTTTCGATGATTTTATGCCCCAAATATTCAACATTTTGTTGGTGGCAAGAATTCTAATTCATAATTTTAGCTGAAAAGCACAAAGTATTGAATCTTGCTTCGTTTTATATATCAGCTCATATCATGGAATCGGTTCATCAAAAATCTCTTCCCAACTATTTTGCAATCTGTATGGCACAGTTGTCAACATACTGGTATACTTTCCTATTTATGCTATTTTTATTCCTCTGCCAGTTTTAATCCATTATATTGGGCAGACAGACCCGTTCCCTACCTCCTCCCGCTACCACCTGCCTCCTCCATTTTTGGGGTAATGCTGTAATCAATTGGTTGTATTCTTGGATTGAGCAGACTTCCCGTACAATTCTGATAACTCCACGAAAGACAAAATTCTACCATTGCAATTTACAATATAATTTATGAACAAAATACCCTTTTAAAACATCTTCACATAAATACAGGTATTTTATCAACCAGCACATTTGAGTTCAGCCATAATATTTGTTGTAATATTAGTTCTATCTTTTCAGGGGGATGAAATTGAAATTGTAGCCAGCTCTTCAATGCTTGTTTGAGAGAAAGAGATACTTTGAAATAAGTATCATTTTCAATTAATCAAAAATGAGACATGGAAATCTGCACAAAGGCAAAAGGCAATTTTTAAATAATGGATGAGCTTTTCTTAGTAATCTACTTGAGAACCATTTAGGGTTCAAGTAAAACTTTTGAGTAAGTGAAGCTTTAATAGAGAGGTTTAGTGCTTTTATATTTAATAATCTCAACCCACCCAATTCATATTCATTATATAAATAGGCACGCTTTATTTTCTCTGGTTTAGCTTCCCAGATAAAGCGAAATATTTTTTGCTCATATGATTTGAAAAATGAATAATCAGGAGTAGGCATCGCCATAAGTATGTGAGTAAACTGAGATATGACTAAGAAGTTAATCAGGGAAATCTTTCCATAAATAGACAGGCATTTACCTCTCCATGGTTGCAGGATCCGGTCTATTTTTAGAAGTTTTCTATTGAAATTCATTGTGGAGAGTTTATTTATATATTTTGTGATATGAATAGGTAAACTGCAGTGTAATGTAAAAGTTGTATTTTTTAAAGATCCAATACATAATATTGTACACTTATCATAATTATGTTTTAGTCCAAAGAGTCCAGAAAAGTTATCTAGATCTTCATTGAGACATTGCATGGATCTAGCTTGCGGACTTAATTTAAAACTTGAGTCATCGACATACATGGACACCTTTGTGTTTAAGCCTTAGATTTCTAATCCTCTAATGTTGTTATTGCATCTGATTTTAATAGCTAGCAGTTCGATGGCCATAACGAATAGATATGGTGACAGTGGACACCCTTGTTTAACTCCTCTTGACAATTCAAAACTCTCTGAGAAGTAGCTGTTATTTACGATTTTACACCTGGGGTTGCTATACATTTCTTTTACCCATTTTATAAGAGAATCACCGAAATTGAAAAAATCCAGGCATTTGTAAATAAAATCCAGTTTTACTTTATAAAATGCCTTTTCAAAATCTGCTGTAAATCTCAGACCTGGCTTCTTAGATGTTTCATGATGTTCTATTATTTCTAGTAGTTGTCGTATATTATCTCCAATGTATCGTCCATGTAAAACACCTGTCGGATCAGGATGAACAATACCTGGTAAAACCCTTTTAATTCTGAGTGATACGCTAGTATTTTTGCATCACAACATTGAAATGTAAGACACCTCCAGTTTTTTAGATAGACTGGATCTTTATATTTGCCATCTGGGTCTTGTTTTAATAATAGTGAAATCAGACCTTCCTGCTGAGTACCTGACAGACCATTTCTATAGGAGTAGTTAAAACAATCTAACAATGGCGCTTCTAGCATATAAAAAAAGGCTTGATTAGACCTCTACCGGTATGCAATCAAGCCCTGGAGTTTTTCCAGACTGAAAGGATTTAATAGCCTCAAAGTTATTCCTCTGTAATTTGGCCTTCACACTGATCTTTCTGTACATTTGTTAATTTTTTAATTTTTTGTTTTATTTGGAAATAATT